>NC_138775.1:11286651-11349854 GCF_965119305.1 Pelophylax lessonae
CAATTGCAACCGGACCCCATGCTCCAGGGGGCCCATGCAGCTCCCCTGTACACCTGGATAGGAGGAGCGGTGGGGCAGCATGTAGAGAAATCACTGTCCTCCTTTTTCCTTCTGTAGCTGCAGGAGGAGATTGGTTCCTCTTTATGCTGCCCCCGCCACTCCTCCTATCCAGTTCACTTGTGTTCTGCTGTCTCTGGGCCCCTGTGTGCTCCCCTGGTCCCCCCCCCTACTGTGCTGCCAGGGGTCCGGGGGGCCCTTTATGGTTTCTTGCACCGGGGCCCTGAAGGTTCTAGTTACGCCTCTGATTACTATGTTATATTTTTTTAACCATTTTACTTCATAGATTCTCTGCATCAACCCCTGAAGAGAGACTGAACTCACGAAACGCGTTGGGTCACCTTAGATGCTATGACACATTTACCATGGACTATTTGATTACTGTATGTAACCATGTCATGGATTTGTATATTTGGGCCAACTGTTTGGCGTTATAATACCCTTTTCCAGTTCTATCGCTGGTACATTCTCAATAAACCTCTGTTTTTATTACTGGCTGTGTGGAGCTTCATCTTAAGTCCCAATGGGCAAAACTCTGCATTTATATGATCGATTACTACAACTACCCCTACTGCTCATCTTCATTTCACTTCATTTGTTTTTTGTTTGAACGTTTTTACAAAACTATTAGAAAATTGTTCATTGGTTCATTCATTTTAAATCCTGAAATGGAGTGTTGCAGTAACCATATGAAAATAGGACGATCGATCTGATTTTGATTTTCTATCCATATATGGCCAGCTTTGATTTGCACAAGCCCCCCCCCCCCCCCCCCAACAAGAAACACCTGTGCGCAGGGCTGCTAAGGCAGTCGTCCTGTAACCTGCCCTTTCCCAATCAGTTCAAAAGGGGGGTCCGGGTACCCAGTGGTGTATTTTGGTTTTGTGCTGCCCTAGGCAAGACTAAAATTGGGCGCCCCCTTTCTGACTCCTATGTAAATTTGCCCCACTCCTACCTTTTTAATGGATGTGACTCCCTCCAAAATTGAAGGACTCCAAGTCCCAGCATGAACCCCTGAGATCTCATGAGAGGGGAGGGGTGAGATGGGGTGGGAGAGAGAGGAGAGAGGGCGTGGGTGAGGGAGGGGGAGAGAGAGGGGGGTGGGGAGAGAGAGAGAGGGGGGTGGGTGAGGGAGGGAGGGGAATGAGAGAGAGGGGGGAGGGAGAGAGAGAAAAGAGATGAGAGAGAGGGGGGAGGGAGAGAGAGAAAAGGGATGAGAGAGAGAGGGGGGGTGAGAGAGAAAGGGGGAGGTGAGAGAGAGAGGGGGATGAGAGAGAGAGGGGGATGAGAGAGAGGGGGATGAAAGGGGGGTGAGAGAGAGAGAGAGGGGTGGATAAGAGAGAGGGGGAATGAGAGAGGGGGGGTGAGAGAGAAAGAAAGAGAGGGGGTGAGAGAGAGGGGGTGAGAGAGAAAGAGAGAGGGGAGTGAGAGAGAGAGAGGTGAGAGAGAAAGGAGGGGTGAAAGAGAAAGGAGGGGTGAGAGAGAGAGAGAGAGAGGGGGTGAGTGAAAGAGAGAGGAGAGGGGTGAGAGAGAGAGCAGTGGGAGAGGCGGCTCTAGCAACCAGTGGCCAAAAAGAGTCTCAGGTGGAGGGGGGGGGGGTGGCTTTTTTGCTGCCCCCCTGCAAAGTGCTGCCCTAGGCCTGGGCCTTGTTGGCCTAGGCCAAAATACAGCACTGCGGGTACCACTGCACTGCCTTATTGCCAGTTCTTGTGCTCCCCCTGCAGCTCTGCTGGCTTCACCTTGTTCTTCCTCCGGCTGCACTACAGCAGGATTGGTATCTGCATCCCCACCCGCCTGCTCTCTGGGCCTTCCTGTGGTGCCCCCCCCCCCCCCTCTCCTTTAGCATTTCCAGCTTCCCTCCTCTACTCTCCCATCAGCAGCTGCTGAGGGCACACAGGGATGTTTCATAATGGGGAGGGGAGTACGGTAAATAGAGGCATGTCCTATTTATCAGCCCCTTCCTTTCCTGAATGAACACAGTGATTGATTGGCACCGATCACTCACTGTGTCCATTCATCACTGAAGCATAGTAAATTGTTTACTGTGCTTCCAGGTTTGTAAATGAACAGGAGCCTCAGAGCGTTTCCCATTCACTCACTTTGCAGTGCAGCTGAGGCTGCAGAGAGGGGCTGGGGAATTTCTGTTCTCAGGCCCTTTCTGGCTCAAATAGGAGATCAGTAAAGCCCCCCCCCCCAACAAGGCTGTTTAAAAGAATGTAAAAAGAGGGGGGGGCCTGTCAGGTAGGCTGTACAGGGCCCCGTAATTTCCACCATGCTACTTAGGTGGGTTTAGGACTAGTCTCTTTCCAGATGACTTGATGAACTAAAGTTATCTTCAGGACAATCTCCTAGTATTCCCTTTCTTGACCACTGACTATCCTACTCTGTGGTGACCACCACTCAGGTCAGACCCCTTGACACGATCCCCTGTACTCACGATACTGTTTTTCTAGGGTCTCAAGTGTCTCCCCCCTCAGTCAGCTTTCCTGGACCTCTGGCCCTCAGGACGACCTCCTGATGCCATGCGCCACTGCTACAGAGGGAGGAGGCAGCTGCCACCCCCCTCTGGGACTCAGCTCACCAGCCAAAGACCCCACAGCACATGTGCTCCTGGCTTTTATACAGTATCCCATAATGCCCTGAGACAGCCTGTCTCTGCCAATTGCCAAGACTGTATCAAAGCCTATGTATCCATTGGTCAGGTTTCCTCCCAATGTCCAACATGCCTCCCTATTGGACCAGTATGAAACCCTCTCTAGACCCAATGAATCGCATACTGAGCAGACCTAACTCACAGATCCTGCTCTCTGGTAGGCAGAAAGCAATATAGATTTACCTGCAGCTCCTCTGATAGGCAGACAGAGCCGAAAACTATACTCTCTCACTAACACCTACCTAGGAGGGTGCTACACTCACCCCCTGCCAAACGAGCCATGTACTCACTAGTGCCTACCTAGGTGGGTGCTACACTCACCCCCCCCCCCCATGCAAAACGAGCCATGTCCTCACTAGTGCCTACCTAGGTGGGTGCTACACTCACCCCCCCCCACCAAATGAGCCATGTCCTCCCTAGTACCTACCCAGGAGGGTGCTACATACTGTTTAGAAGGGATATATTCAACTTTTTGTGCTAGCAGCTCCAACCTCATAGTGCTCACTTGTTAACGTTTTGCAGCCCTAGTTCTAACCCTTTTAACTCTATCCAAAATTTAAAAAAAAAAAAGTTTTGCCTATAGTTCTACTTTGTTATAACTTTATATTTCAAAGAACGAGACAGACAAGATGAGAATGAAAAAGAAAAATATTTTTATAAAACATCAGAACACAACAAACAAACTAATTACAAAAATTACAAAACATTGTAGCGATGATCGGAGGATTCCTCCTATGAGTCCTTTCCATGATGATTGTGGATAAATCTCCCTGAACAGCAGAAGGGTCTCCCTGAATGGATGGAGAGTTCAGACTGTACAGAGGTCATACAATCTCCAATCAGGTTGCAGCATGTGTGGCCGGTGGTTTGGAGAAATGTTTTTTTTCTTTTGGGGATCCAATGTGGAAAGACGAAAGAGGAACTTGGATACACCCTGCCCCCGGCTCACAGCCCTCCGGGGTTATATCCAGCAATGTGCTGATTGGTCGCCATTAGTTGCAGGATTTGGCTCTGTGCGTCCAATCGCTCTGTTACCGTCTGCAGCAAATTGTTGTTATGAACTGCGGAGAGAAGAGACCATCGGTCACGGAGGAGAACAATCCAGAGCATAAAGACAATCAATTATCGGTTTATGTTCAATATAAATCTGACCCTGATATACAAAAATTATAACCTGCGCTTAAAAGTTAAAACTATAAATAAAGTGTTTGCAGCTGCTATTCACTAGGTAAAAGACCAGAGAAAATAAAATGTGCCAAAAAAACCAGCGCTTGCAATGTGTGTATGTCAAAACTAAATTAAATACGTGTAAACCACATCAATTATAGGAAAATATCTCTATAAGGTGCAATCGTGCTAAAACGAAATATTTTAAAAATAAGTGGCATTGATTAATGAGATAATCAGGGCCTCTGATAGGGGGGGACCACCAGCCCTCTTGCAGGGGGCCCGAGCACACAGGGGGGCCCACACAGAGAGGGGGATTAGTGATGGACAACAAATACAGAAATCTTCCTCCAGCACCTGAATCTGATCTGTCCCTCTCCCTGCTATCAGCTTTTATCTGCTAAGAAAGAGACAGTTGTCCCACACTAATCCCCCTCCCTGTGCGCCCCCCTCCCAGCAGTGGCTCTAATGTTAGCTCTGCTCCTGAGTTTATCTGTAACTTTGTTTCTCTCCTGCTGTCTCTCTGATCCCGGAGCTCCAACTGCTCAGGCTGTATATTTTTTCATCTCATCTTCATTTCTATTTATTAAAATAGTTTTTTCTTTTAGATTTATTATGCGAGTTATGTTATATATTTGTGTCTGATAATAGTTATTTTGTTGTAATTTTAGCTAAATATATCTTTAATATTTTCTTGGGGGGGCCCTGCCAGGTAGTCTGTACTGGGCCCCGCGATTTCTAACAGGAGCCCTGGAGATAATGATCATAAAGTGCACACATGCTAAAACCATAACTTTAAGAATAAGTGCATAAAGTGCGATGGTGCTTAATCCAAAATACAATAAATGGTGCTAAAGTGCAAAAAGTGATAAAAAATGATAAGAAATGTCCAAGATATGGTATTTCCAATAATTGTGAACAGTCCCACATCAGGTGCAGCCGTACACGGCAAGGTGCTGAAGCCCGAAAAGGTGTTGGGGTGCTCCACGCAGTGGTAAGTGCCTCAAGAAACCATTTTGGGGGTTCACTCACCAGAATCAAAAGATATCTGAGGTCCGTCTGTCCTTTGGTTAACCCCAGAAGGGGACGCACTGCATTGAGGAACCATTGGTCCAACCAATTCTACAGGCGCACCAATCTTTTGATTCTGGTGAGTGAACCCCCAAACGGGTTTCTTGAAGCACTTTCCACTGCGTGGAGCACCCCAGCACCTTTTTTGGCTTCAGCACCTTGCCGTGTATGGGGTCACCTGATGTGGGACTGTTCACATTATTGGAAATACCATATCTTGGACATTTTTTATCATTTTTTTATCACTTTATGCACTTTAGCACCATTTATTGTATTTTGGATTAAGCACCATCGCACTTTATGCACTCATTCTTAAGTTATGGTTTTAGCACATGTGCACTTTCTGATCATTATCTCATTAATTGATGCCACTTATTTTTAAAATATTTTGTTTAAGCACGATTGCACCTTATAGAGATATTTTCCTATAATTTATGTCGTTTACACATATTTTAATTTAATTTTGACATACACACATTGCAAGCGCTGTTTTTTTCACACATTTTATACATCTGACCCTACCAGAGAGAAGTGTGATGTCATTACATAGGCAGGCTCTGCTTCCTCTACAGCCTGACCCTCCCTGGCCCCACCCCCTTTTATTAATTGGATTTTAGTTCTGTCAATTGTGGCTCAGCCTTACAAGTGGGCGTTGCCTATGTAATGCAACCTGCCTAGAAACACCCACTCCTCCATTCTAACACCCACCCATCAAGGCGTTTTATATTTGAATAACTCCTCCCACTGCTTGCATCAAAACTGAGGGCACTTGAAAGGAGTACTGAGGCCGGGTGCTGTGATGTTTGTAGGAAGCTATGTACAGCCCCCTGATGGCCCCTCCCACCAGCCATCATCTGCCTGCATTGCACAGAGAAGCACAGAGACCCAGTGATGACATCACAGGGACTAAAAGGAGCTGTAATGAAAATGGAAAAGTTTTTTTTAATTTTATGAATGTCATTAGCATGTTGATGAGGGGGGGAGGGGGGACCAGGGAAGGCAAAATATAAGCAGATTAAACTTCAGCTTTACGTTGCTCCCCACCCCAAAGTGCACCCAAAGTTTAAATGTGTGTGTGTGTGTATATACAGTACACTGATGCTGATGTTGGAAAGTGTCATTAGGACAGAGATTTGTGTCAGTAGTTTTTATTTTAATTTTTTTTTACAATTACATTTTTTAACTTTTTTTTTGTTGTTGTTGGGAGCCCCATTTGGGTGAAATATCAGGGCTCTAAACGGGGGGAACCTGGGCCACATTGGGTGATTAGGGTGTGCCCACACCTATGATTCTAGTTTTGGATGGGTTGTGGAAGTAATAGACCCTCTGTCAGATTTTCTTTATTGCTGCCTGTGTCCCTGCTGAGAAGATTCTCCCTGCCTGTTTATCCTGGTGTCACTGAGACAGGAAGTGATGGGAATTCCAAAATGTTACAGGTGTTACCAGAACAAGAATGGAGGGGGAAATCTGCCGATGGGGACCAGGGTCATCTTGCCGAATGGGCACGCCCGGGAGGCCCCACCTGCCCAGCGACCCAGCCCAAGCCAAGCATTTGTCACGATTCCCATGTGCATCCCGCCACCAAACTTAGCAGGTGGCAGGCGCCTGTCAGGCCACTTGGGCCCTGGAGGGGGAGCCCACAACTGCAGGAATGCCTTTCCGCCTCCACGGGAACAGGCGCACACAGGACAGTCGAGTCTGACTCCCGTCTGTGTGTGTGTTCATCAGACCCAGCCACCGAACTTGGAAGCTGTCATTAGCCTGGCACTGCTGTACCAATAAATATCGCCTTATCAATAATTTGCATTTTTGTTCTCGTGGGTGATTGTGTAGGCAGGGCCCCAGTGCACGGCATTGCCCGGGGCCCCTTTAATGCTCTTAAGATGGCACTGATGGGGACACCTGTTCTGGTGACAACAGTCTATGGAGAGAATTTCTGTTGTGTCTCCAATACAGGAAGTACAGGGAAATCCACACAACAGGCCAAGGACGGACGGACGGACGGGGGGGGGGGGATGGGGGGCACGAATGGGGTTGGACCCTTCCCTACTCTATCCCAAAAAAAAGTTTTGGCTTTAGATAACTGTATGAAAGTTCCATTCAGCAGGGAAGCTCATATATAGCTGATATATAGATGACCTCTAATTTATAGATCTTTGGAACAGCAAAGCAGAAATGTGAAAGTAACATCAGATTTGTCTTCAGTACGGAAGAAAGTAATTCCTACCCCAAAAATAAGACCTTGCCTGATTATCAGGGAGGGCTGTAATATAAACCCTATGCCGAAAATAAGCCCTAGTTGAAATCCTTGAAAAAATCATCTAATCTGTGCTGTCAAAGTATTATATAATGTCCAGTCCTCCTCCTCCCGGCTGTATGTAGCATAATACCTTATTTACAGCGCCGCTGGGCGCTCGTGCAACCCGCCTGAGCTCTCCTCCTCCTCCCGGCTGACATCAATGGCCACTTCCCCTGCAGTGTTCAGAGCAGGGCTGACGTCAGCGGGGATCCCGGCATCTCCGTCGGCAGTGCTCGGAGCAGGAAAGAAGAGCTCCGGCGGGTCATGTGAGCGCCCAGCAACGCTGTAAATAAGGTATTTCCTATAACATTACATAAAGACACGCACTGGACATTATATAATCTATTTACAGAGCAGATTAAATGGTTTTACACGGACTTTACCTAGAGTTTATTTTGGAGATTACAGGGATGTTGACTCTTGCTGACAGGGAGGGAGAGGGGGAGAGAAGAGGGGACAAATTCTTGCTGACAGGGAGGGAGAGGGGGAGAGAAGATGGGACAAATTCTTGCTGACAGGGAGGGAGAGGGGGAGAGAAGATGGGACAAATTCTTGCTGACAGGGAGGGAGAGGGGGAGAGAAGAGGGGACAAATTCTTGCTGACAGGGAGGGAGAGGGGGAGAGAAGAGGGGACAAATTCTTGCTGACAGGGAGGGAGAGGGGGAGAGAAGATGGGACAAATTCTTGCTGACAGGGAGGGAGAGGGGGAGAGAAGATGGGACAAATTCTTGCTGACAGGGAGGGAGAGGGGGAGAGAAGAGGGGACAAATTCTTGCTGACAGGGAGGGAGAGGGGGAGAGAAGATGGGACAAATTCTTGCTGACAGGAAGGGAGAGGGGGAGAGAAGACGGGGCAAATTCTTGCTGACAGGGAGGGAGAGGGGGAGAGAAGACGGGACAAATTCTTGCTGACAGGGAGGGAGAGGGGGAGAGAAGACTGGACAAATTCTTGCTGACAGGGAGGGAGAGGGGGAGAGAAGACGGGACAAATTCTTGCTGACAGGGAGGGAGAGGGGGAGAGAAGACGGGACAAATTCTTGCTGACAGGGAGGGAGAGGGGGAGAAAAGACGGGACAAATTCTTGCTGACAGGGAGGGAGAGGGGGAGAGAAGACGGGACAAATTCTTGCTGACAGGGAGGGAGAGGGGGAGAGAAGAGGGGACAAATTCTTGCTGACAGGGAGGGAGAGGGGGAGAGAAGACGGGACAAATTCTTGCTGACAGGGAGGGAGAGGGGGAGAAAAGACGGGACAAATTCTTGCTGACAGGGAGGGAGAGGGGGAGAGAAGACGGGACAAATAAGACATCCCCCAAAAATAAGCCCTAATGCATTTTTTTGTACCTAAAATTTAATATAAGTCCCGGGCTTATTTTCGGGGAAACACGGAGATTAGTTACATTGTGTCCTGTCTAGGAACATACGACAGGTTCTCTTCATACGAGACATCAGTCTGTCTCTGCCTTTCCATAGAGGGACGGAGAGGATCGCTTAACAATGAAGCAAAGAGGGCCAAACTGCAGCCATTGCTTATAGCAACCAGTTCACTTCTACCACTCATTTTCCTGCGATTGCCGGGGGTTACAGCATCGTTTTTAGTGGGGGGGGGGGGGTGGCATACTCACTGTGTTGGTACAGCATGTACAATAACAGGGCGAAGCCGGCCAGGAGGGTAAAGGCGATGATGGTTAACGTTAAGATGATCAAGTGAAGTTGCAAGCTGCTGCACTGACTGTCGGGGTCATTCTGCACATTGGTGGGAATTTCTCTTTTCTGCATATTCTCAACGATGCAGTTGAGTTCGGAACCTGAAATGAGAAAACACAATCATAGATTAGGATCTGACCAGTTGTAAAGATGGCCATAGATTAACAAGGGCAGTCCTGGGTGTTCAACTTTGGAAGCTGGGGGAGGGGGACATTGTGTCTGCACACTGGCGCTGCGCATGGGCCCAGAGGAAGAAGTTGGCCCTTTAGGGAAAGGTTTGTCAGATACAAAAAGAGGGAGATTTGCCAGTTCCCAACATTCAGATGAAAATGTAAACCTTTCAAGAGATTTTCCATCGTGATGGGTATTATCCACCACAATTCACCCTGCACACCACTTGCCCTGGTGATGCTTCCATTGAAATTGATGGACAGATCGGTCCGTTCTGATGTTTATGGGTGGATCCAATATCAAGGGGCAGATCCTTCTGTCTTCTAATATCTATGGGCAGATCAACTGTCCTCTGATGTCTATAATTGGATCCAGTTGTTGTCTGATGTTTATGGGCAGATCCAACTGTCCCCTGATGGCCTGTGGGTGGACCCAACCGTCCTCTGAAAGTCTGTGGGCGGACCCAACCTTCCTCTGAAGGTCTGTGGGCGGACCCAACTGTCCCCTGATGGTCTATGGGCAGATCCAACTGTCCCCTGATGGTCTGTGGGCGGATCCAACTGTCCTCTGAAGGTCTGTGGGTGGACCCAACCGTCCTCTGAAGATCTGTGGGCGGACCCAACCATCCTCTGAACGTCTGTGGGTGGACCCAACCATCCGCCAAAGGTCTGTGGGCGGACCCAACCGTCCGCCAAAGGTCTGTGGGCGGACCCAACCGTCCGCCAAAGGTCTGTGGGCGGACCCAACAGTCCGCCAAAGGTCTGTGGGCGGACCCAACCATCCTCTGAAGGTCTGTGGGTGGACCCAACTGTCCTCTGAAGGTCTGTGGGCGGACCCAACCGTCCTCTGAAGGTCTGTGGGCGGACCCAACCGTCCTCTGAAGGTCTGTGGGCGGACCCAACCGTCCTTTGAAGGTCTGTGGGCGGACCCAACCATCCTTTGAAGGTCTGTGGGCGGACCCAACCGTCCTCTGTGGGCGGACCCAACTGTCCTTTTAAGGTCTGTGGGCGGACCCAACCATCCTCTGAAGATCTGTGGGCGGACCCAACCGTCCTCTGAAGGTCTCTGGGCGGACTCAACCGTCCTCTGAAGGTCTCTGGGCGGACCTAACCATCCTCTGAAGGTGTGTGGGCGGACCCAACCGTCCTCTGAAGGTCTGTGGGCGGACCCAACTGTCCTCTGAAGGTCTGTGGGCGGACCCAACTGTCCTCCTGATGGTCTATGTACAAGTAAATATTTCCCTCAAGTCGGCTATGGTGGCTCTGGTGCAAACATCAAGCAGGGGTTCCCCCTCCCCCCGAACGGTCAACACACTGTAGAGTCCAACACCTTATTATTCCAGGACAACTATAAGAATACACACTTGGGAACTCCTCTACTGACACGTTTCACCCTCCACTGGGCTGAATACTGTTTTAATAAACAGTTTACTATGCTTCGTTGATGAATGGACACAGGAGTGATTGGTACCGATTGCTTACTGTGTTCATTCAGGAAAGGAAGGTAAATTGCATATTTACTGGCCCCTTCCCACTGCTCTCCATCCTAAAACATCCCCCTGTGCCCGTAGCAACTGCCGAGAGGAGAGGGAAGCCAGCAGCGCTGTGGGGAAAGGGGCACATGGGGGGGGGGGGCAAGACAGAAGATGGAAGGGGTACACGTGCTAGGACCAATCCCCCTGCAGTGCGGCGGGAGGGAGAGAAAGAAGGAGAAGCTGGCAGCGCTGCAGGGGGAAGCAGAAGAGGATTGGTGTCTGCAATAAGAGAGTACAGCAGGTGCCCGGGCCCCCCTTTTGAACTGATGGGGCCTGGGCCCAGTACAGAAGGACTGGCTGTACTGCCTTATCAGTGACCCTGCCTGGCAGGATCAGGTAGGTGGGTTGGGATTAGGATACAAACACCAATGAGCCCATCTCCACTTGTCCAGCAGAGTGCAGCAACACTGCTGAAAATCCAGATACCAGCCCTGGGAGAATGCTGCCGGCTGTTTTTTCTGGCTGTGATGTCTATGGGTGCATTGGGTGGTCTCTTAGTCTGCTCTCCCCAACTGAGAAGAATAGTTTTAAAAACAGTGATCACATGATCTGATCTCAGCGAACATTTGGAGGGATTGCTACATTTCCAGCCGAGCAGAAGAGGGAAGGAAGTTACAAATTATGTACATTCGTTTCCTTTCTGACAATATGGGACAGCAGCAATATGATGACTTTCAGGTGTTACAGCAACCCGCAAGTTCTCACCAAAAATTCAGTCACCTCTGTTACGTCCCTGGCCCTGAAAATGTTAGTACTACAGCGCTCTTTGTGTGAGTCTTCCATGCCAAGCTTACAGTGCGCACAGCTTATCTGAGGTGTTCACCAGTGGCGGCTGGTGCTCAAAATTTTTGTGGGGGGGCGCATACAGAAATATTAATGACCAGCGTGCCCCCAATCAATGCAGAGTGCCACAGCATGCCCCCATCAATGCAGAATGCCACAGCATTGCCCCCAATCAATGCAGAGTGCCACAGCATGCCCCCATCAATGCAGAATGCCACAGCATTGCCGCCAATCAATGCGGAATGCCACAGCGTGCCCCCCAATCAATGCACAGTGCCACAGCATGCCCCCAATCAATGCAGAGTGCCACAGCATGCCCCCCAATCAATGCGGGATGCCACAGCATGCCCCCCAATCAATGCACAGTGCCACAGCGTGCCCCCCAACCAATGCAGAGTGCCACAGCGTGCCCCCAATCAATGCAGAGTGCCACAGCGTGCCCCCCAATCAATGCAGAGCACCGGAGCGTGCCCCCCAATCAATGCAGAGTGCCACAGCGTGCCCCCCAATCAATGCAGAGTGCCACAGCGTGCCCCCAATCAATGCAAAGTGCCACAGCGTGCCCCCCAATCAATGCAGAGCACCGGAGCGTGCCCCCCAATCAATGCAGAGTGCCACAGCGTGCCCCCCAATCAATGCAGAGCACCACAGCGTGCCCCCAATCATTGCAGAGCGCTACAGCATTGTCTCCAATCATTGCAGAGCACCACAGCATGCCCCCAATCAATGCAGTGCTCTGCGCCCTGAGCCCACCCTTTGCATCCCCCTATTAGAGCCTCTGGCTCTAATCAGGTGATGTAAAAAAAAAAAAAATCCCCATTAAGCTCCATGCGTCCGGCGCCCTGCATGCAGATTAGGGGGCCAGACGCATGGATGGGGGGGTGGCGCCCCTGCGCCCCATATACACCGGCCGCCACTGGTGTCCACAGTTCCCGGGTTGATAAATAATAACATAGCTTCATTTCCAGCTATTTTATAAGGCTCCATTGTTCCAGCTTGGACCAATGTAAGTATATATGGGCTGTTCTGAGAGTAATGGTGACGTTGCTCTAAAATCTTGTTTTTATTCAGGAAACCACAGTATGCAGCACACAGGTCCAGTCAGTTGACGTGTTTCAGCCTAGGCGGCTCTAACCGATTCCGGACCGCCACCGCTGATTAAATGCGGCAGGGCGGCCCTCCTGCGCAAACTGACATAGACCTACGTCGGGGGCGAGTGCTGGCGGCGTGCTCCCGCCCCCACTCGGCAGCGGGGACTCCGATGCACGGGGCAGGCGGCTTCCGATTGCCGCCTGACACCCGCGATCGTTCCCCGCTGAGAGAGAAGGACAGTCGGCTGTTGTAAACACAGCTGACCGTTCTTCTCCCTGGAATGATCACAGAGTGCCTGTGATCCTTCTATATATGATCACAGGTCTCTATGGTCATTTCACAAGCCACGCCCCCATACAGTTAGAATCACTCCCCTAGGCTCACATTTAACCCCTTCTATATAGGATCAGAGGTCTTTATGATCATTTCACAAGCCACGCCCCCATACAGTTAGAATCACTCCCCTAGGCTCACGTTTAACCCCTTCTATACAGGATCACAGGTCTCTATGATCATTTCACAAGCCACGCCCCCATACAGTTAGAATCACTCCCCTAGGCTCACATTTAACCCCTTCTATATAGGATCACAGGTCTCTATGATCATTTCACAAGCCACGCCCCTATACAGTTAGAATCACTCCCTTAGGCTCACATTTAACCCCTTGATCACCCACATGGTTAACCCCTTCCCTGCCAGTGTCATTATTGCAGTAACAGTGCATATTTTTAGCACTGATTACTGTAGTAATGTCACTGGTCCCCCCAAAAGTGTCAAAAATGTCAGTTAGGGGTCGATCTGTCTGTCGCTGTCCCACTAAAAATCACAGATCGCTGCCATTACTAGTAAAAAAAAAAAAACAATAAAAATGTCAAATCTTTCCCGTAGTTTGTAGACGCGATAACTTTTGCGCAAACCAATCAAAATACGCTTATTGCAATTTTTTTTTTTACCAAAAATATGTAGAAAAACAAATTGGCCTAAAATGTTTAAAAAATAAATTTTTTTAATTTTTTTTTTTTTTGAGAATGTTATATAGCAGAAAGTGAAAAATATTATTTATTTAGTTTTTTTTTCAGAATTGTCGCTCTTTTTTTTGTTTATAGTGCAAAAAATAAAAATCGCACAGGTGATCAAATACCACCAAAAGAAAGCTCTGTTTGTGGGAAAAAAAGGACATCAATTTTATTTGCGCACGACCGCGCAATTGCCTGTTAAAGTAGCGCAGTGCCGAATCGCAAAATATGGCCTGGTCATTAAGGGGGAAAATCTTCCGGTCCAGAACTCAGGGCCGGGACAAGGGTGGGCAGGAGGGACGGTAACTGGGCACAATGGTTTATTGCAGGAACGGTCGGCGCCTTGATCCTAACCCTAAGGGAAGAGGGGGGGCGCAGTTTGGCATCCTTGCCCTGGTCACTGGATGACCTTGTCCCGCCACTGCCAGAACTGGTTAATCAGAACTACAATGAAACATTGAAATATATACAGAGCCATCTTTACTATTGATTGGACTCTGGGCAAACATTTTCTTGGTCCCTCTTAAATCCACTTATCAATTATTTGTGGGCAGTGCGGGCTCAAGGGGCAGCTGCTTTGGGCCCCACAACAATGACTGGACCCAGGGCAGCTGCCCCTTTTGTCTTGTTAAAGACAGCCCTGAATATACAGTAGTCTGAAGCAGTGTTTCCCAACCTTTTTTTTAGTCAAGGCACCCCTTAAAAATTATGGGCCGTCTTGAGGCACCCCTTAAAAATGATGGACAGTCTTGAGGTACCCCATTATAAAATGTAAAATATATGGTAATAGTTTTACATAATGCAGCAACATCCACAAGTCCAAGTAGGACACCCAACGTTAGAGGTGATTTATTCTTCCAAAGCAAACGCACTTTTGCAAACTGGTACTGACTAGTATCCCAGTGTTTCTTTTCTCCCTCAGTTTTTCTTCATCACTCAGTTAATGTGACCCCCAACGCTGATGGAGAGAGGCAAGGGAGGGTCAAACAAGGATGATATGCAGGCTACTGACTTCCTCCTTATCAACTGATGATGTTTGTTCGGTCGACAATCATGGCAAAATCGCTTGGGCGTCCCACGACTTCCAATGGTTCGGAATTGTGGCAATTCTGCTCGCGATCCAAAACTCCTATCTGTGAATGGAGCCTAAATGTTGGCCATGCAGAATGAGTGAGTTTCTGTGTTCACAATGCAGTTTGTGATGGGAATTGGAAGCTAGTGGCGGATACGGAAGTAGTGGTGCTTACTACTATGACTTCCAACTTTCACAGGTACAACACATACATACTTATTGTATTTGGTCAAAGCTGTAACCATGTACTTATGGAAAATGATCCAGATCTGGACTTCGGCTTTTAAGGTGGAGGATTCTCAGGTGTAACCCTCACTGGGCAATTCCATAAACCGTCCAAATGGGGGACCTCTGCAGGCGGAAAGTTTGCGACTAGCATTTTTTATTTGCATGACACAAATTTTTGATCACCTAATACTCTGGTACTCAACCTGCTGCCTGTGAACCTCATGCAGCCGCTTATAGCAGTGGGGTCGCTATGGGGGTGACACCCGCCAGAGGGGGGTGACACCATAGGCGTGTGCTGGTGAACCCCACACGCATTACCTCTGTGTCTTTCAGGGGAGCGCTGGCTGCAGCTGACCACTGTAGAGATGGGCTTGGGCATGTTCGGGATCGTAGTCCCAACCAACCTGCCCAATCCCGCCAGGAAGCCGATACCGCACACCGCTAATCTCAGGCATTGTGACATCTCCCGGTCCATAAATGCACAGATCAGGAAATATCTCACTGCCTGTGATTGGCCGTGTGCAGTGTCGGCTTTCTGGTGGCAGGGCTGATGTTAGAAATCACGGGGCCCCATCCAGCAGACCTGACAGGGCCCCCCAGCCCGAAAATGACATAGATTTATCAGGACCCTATCAGGGGGCACACTGCACAGGATTTTGGGGGGGAAATAATGGGTAGAGGGGTCACAGTGCAGGGGTAATCAGGTGTAAATGGGTAGAGGGGTCACAGTGGGGGGGGGGGGGGGTATTGAATAGAGGGGTCACTGTGCAGAGGGTATTGGGGAGGAATGGGTAGAGGGGTCACAGTGCAGGGGGTATTGGGGTGGGGAGTAAAAAAGCGGGATCGGTCCAGGGTATATTGGGTAGGAATGGGTAGAGGGGTCACAGCGCAGGGGATATCAGGGTGAAATGGGTAGAGGGGCCACAGTGGGGGGTAAATGGAAAGAGGGATCACAGTCTAGGGCTTATTTGGTAGAAATGGGTAGAGGGGTCACTGTGCAGGATATATCAGGGGGGAAAATGGGTGGAGGGGTCACAGTGCTGGGGATGTCAGAGAGGTGACAGTGCTGGGGGTATCTGACGTGTAGAGGGGGTCATAGTGCTGAGGGTATCTAAGATGTAGTGAGGCCACAATTCTGGGGGTATCTGGGGTGTAGAGGGGGCACATCGTGGGGGGGTATCAGGGTGAAAGGGTAGAGAGGTGACAGAGCTGGGGGTATCTGGGGTATAGAGGGGGCACAGTGTGGGGGGTTTCAGGGGGAAAGGGTAGAGAGGTGACAGTGCTGGAGGTATCTGACGTGTAGAGGAGGTCACAGTGCTGAGGGTATCTAAGATGTAGTGAGGTCACAATTTTGGGGGTATCTGGGGTGTAGAGGGGGCACATTGTGGGGGGTATCAGGGTGAAGGGTAGAGCGGTGACAGTGCTGGGGGTATCAGACATGTAGAGGAGGTCACAGTGCTGAGGATATCTAAGATGTAGTGAGGTCACAATTCTGGGGGTATCTGGGGTGTAGAGGGGGCACAGCATTTGGGGTATTAGGGGGAAAGGGTAGAGAGGTGACAGTGCTGGGGGTATCAGGGGTATAGAGGGGGCACAGTGACACTAGAGGTATTTAGTGTGAATATGGTAACCGTGCAGGTGATATTTGGGATTTAAATAGGTCGCAGTGCTGGGTAATTATTGGGGGGGGGGGGTGGGTGACACCATGAGCCCCTGCAGACAATACGTATCTCAGAGTTCTAAGGTTGGAGCAAGGCTGGGACCATTAATCTGGAAGAGTAGTGATCCCTAGCAGTCTATAAATCACACCTAACAGTCCTCAGCAACTCCTATAGTACTGCCATAGAATGAAATGCAATAAATATAATGTGTGGCCCTTTGATGACATCAGGGGCCACACGTGAGTTCCTCTATAACCGCATTGCCCTAATATATAGACCCCCCAACTACTAAATACAATAAATATATAGATATGTTGTATGTATCTGGGTACTTACCCTCCTGTGATGGCGGTTGGGCCGCATCCAGTGGCACGTTGTGCAGCTCATCTGTGGCGTCTGCAACCAGCAAGCATACAGTGGATTGGGAATTGCAATTGGGGCCCAGGGTCCCCTCAGAATGACCTTCAGTGGAAACCATGATGGTGCTAATCTAATGAAGCCAATGCAGCAACTGACCCAGAGGAGAGGAGGGCACACAGAGGACTGCTGGAATGTGTCTGGGGAGGGTATATATAGTGAGACTCAACCTCTGCTCCCCTCCCCCTCCCATCACAATAGCTGACCCCTGGTAAGTAGGCAAGTGACAAAAGGGGAATTTACATCTAACTCTGCTACAACTGAAAGTCTCATTTTGTTTGGGGAAAAAAAATCTATATACATTGTCACTTTGGGCAGGAACATGAGCGCTGATAATTGTTGGACTGCGTTGTAACTATTTTTTTTATTTATTTTTTATTATATCCAAAATCATTTTTATTTTATTTTTTATTAGGGCATTCAGTCATTGTGAATGCTGAAAGGATTTATGTTAAACATGATCTACATGGTAACACATTTTGCAAATTGGATGGGGAACGGATCCCCATCTGTCTGTCTGTTTTGTTAGTGGACAGGATTGGATCAGATGCCGCCGGGTGTCAGCGCCAGCGGACACATGTCTATTGACATGACATTCGCCGCTCTGTAGAGATCAGTGGCGGCTGGTGCTCCATGGGCCTGGGGGGGGGGGCAGCAGACGGACCACACCATACCCCCCCCCCCCCGGACGACACCAGCTCCAGCCCGCACACCAAACCCCCCTCAACTCACTCACCCTGGGCAAGCAGTGGCGGCTTCCCCCTCAGTCTCCTCCGTGGGCTTCCCCTGCATCTCCTCCCTCTTCCTCCTCCTTGGCCAATAGGATGGCTTCTCCTTTCGGCCAATCGGGAAACGGGTCTCAGGACCTGCTCTGCTTCCTGATTGGCCAGGAGGAGAATCAGTGTGGCAATAGCGAATATTCATTCGCTATTGTCACACAACTGGGTGGGCTCAGGGCGCAGTGCTCTGCGCCCCGAGCCCACCCTTTTTTGAAGCCTATTAGAGCCTCTGGCTCTAATTACGTGCTTCAAAAAAAAAAAAAAACCCATTGGAATCCATGCGTTCGGCGCCCTGCATGTAGATTAGGGGGCCGGATGCATGTGTAGGGGCGGCGCCCCCAGTGGACGAGCCGCCACCAGTAGAGATCAATTGATGGTCCAAACAGGTCTACCTGAAAAATGTACAGGCAGACCCGGTTCATTCGTCCATGTGAAAGGGGCGTGCTGCCTCTTCATTCAGGAGGCTGTGCTCACTTCAGAGGCTGGACGCTCAGACCGAAATCCTGCAACAACCAACCAATCCATAAAACCCCCACCATAATACACTCCACCTACTTATCAGATATCATCTCCTGATTTTGAGGTCCTCAGCCCTTCAGTATCAAGAAATATCTCTGGACCACATGACCAGCGGAGGACTGGGCCAGGGGGCAGAGGGGTCATTGCCCCCTGGGCCGCCCTGATGCCCCATAAAAAGGCTGCACTGATTCTGCCACAGACATGCCTAAAGGATTCCTGGTGAAGAGAAGTAAAAAGTGCGGGTTGAAGACAAGGATAAAGCGCAGTCCCCCCCCCCCCATCATGGATGGTGTAAACTATGTCTGAGCAGAGGCTGGTTCTACGCCTCACTGGAGACTCTTCTGCCCCGGCCAGCCCCAACCGAGCTGTCCCAGCTCCCACCAACCTCCCCCTGCTGGCCAGGTCGGGAACCTGAATTCAGCCCTGGTAAGTAGAGAGTATCTGGCGCAGGGCTTCAGCTTGGAATAGGGGTCAGGAGGAGGACTGGGAGAGTGGGGCGGGGGGGGGGGGGGGGAGAAGGGTTGAATTGCTGCACCATGGGCCTCTGGTTTATACTTGCCCCCTGACCCAAAAGTTGCCAGTCTGCCCCTGCACATGACCCCTGGGGAAGCAGGACCACCAGGAAAGGAAGCTTCACAGTAATATCCCTGACAGATGGTCCTAGCACTTGCTTCCCTTTTAAGAGCAGCGTCACCAGACCCCGATATAGTGTCAGCAGCAATGATGTGGTCTGGCCCTAATATATGTGGAGCAGAATGAACGAGCCATAATACATTACCTTCTTACATTACTTTTATTAGAAATAAGAAAGAGGGAACAAAGAAACTGCAGAATAAAGCAGAAAAACATGCCGCTTGATCGACTGTGCGTGCGTGATGACATCATTCCCAGGGCACCCCAAAGACACAAGGGGGGAGATAAACTAAAACTGGAGCACTCAGAATCTGGTGCAGCTGTGCATGGTAGCTAATCAGCTTCTACCTTCAACTTCTTCAATTAAGCGCTGCACCAGATTTTGCACCCTCTAGTTTTAGTAAAGTAACTTTGTATCTTCCTCTTTATGTCATCATCCCCCAGTCTATGCGGATATCAGATTCTCGAGTTGTAGGGTAGGAAATGAGTTGTAAGCGGCTTCACTGCCGACTCTGCTGGTGACTTTTGGCACTTTTCCACTGCAAGTACCGGCTCAGCTCCACTCGGCCCTGCTTGGCTCGGTTTGGTTTTTCCACCGCATGGTATGGTGTTGGAACGGTTCGGTACGGTTTGCTTTTCCACTAAAGGCGCTTTTCAACTGCATGGAACCAAACGGTTCGGCTCGCTTTTGCGCTTTTCTACTGCATGGTACGGTGTTGGAACGGTTCGGTACAGTACGGTAATGTAGTAAGTGGGTGGGATAACAACGATTCTCTGACCAATCAGTGGCTTGTAGTGACAAACAGTCAAGGCTTCATGCAAAGGATTGTGGGATATGGTATCGGTACGGCCCTCTTGAGGCGCTTTTCCACTGCATGGAACCGATCGGTTCGGCTCGCTTTTGTGCTTTTCCACTGCTGGTACCGCATGATACGGTGTAGGAACGGTTCGGTTCGGTACGGTACGGCGGCTCTTTTCCACTACATGAAACCTGAACGGTTCGGCTCGCTTAAACACCTCGGTTGTGGTTCCAAGAGGGCCGTACTGATACCATATCCCACAATCCTTTGCATGCAGCCTTGACTGTTTGTCACTACTAGCCACTGATTGGTCAGAGAATCTTTGTTATTCCACCCACTTACTACTTTAGTGGAAAAGCAAACCGTACCAAACCGTTCCAACACCGTACCATGCGGTACCATGCAGTAGAAAACCAAACCGAGCCAAGCAGGGACGAGTGGAGCAGAGCCGGTAGTTGCAGTGGAAAAATGCCATAAAGTAGTAAGTGGGTGGCATAACAACGATTCTTTGACCGATCAGTGGCTAGTAGTGACAAACAGTCAAGGCTGCATGCAAAGGATTGTGGGATATGGTATCGGTACGGCCCTCTTGGAACCACAACTGAGGTGGTACTGTTTAAGCGAGCCGTACAGAGCTGTACCATGTAGAGGAAAAGGCCCGCCGTACCGCACCGTACCGCACCGTTCCTACACCGTACCATGCGGTACCAGCAGTGGAAAAGCGCAAAAGCGAGCCGAACCATTCGGTTCCATGCAGTGGAAAAGCGCCTTTTGTGTATCTTTTTGCTGGGTTCTGGTGCCATCCATAGAGACCACTTGTAGTGCCCCGCCATTCATCCAGAGGTCCCTTCTGTCAGGAATTCAATTTTGGAATTCATGAAGAAGATGAAACGTCCTTCTGTGCCGGATAAAATTCACTACAGAAAATATTTAAAGTGACCATCCCTTTTTAAATGTCAGATGACCGTCTGATACGCCATATTTGAATCTTACACCGGCCGACCCATCTATAAAGCTGACTTCCATCCTCCATCCTCCATCCTGACTTCCACCTACGTTCCAGCTTGGAGCAATGTACACTAGATTACCAAAAAGTATTGGGACGCCTGCCTTTACACGCACATGAACTTTATTGGCATCCCAGTCTGACATAGACTGACGAAATAGCGTTGGGTGGTCTTTGAAATGTAATTTCTGATCCGCTGGAACGCAGGTGGAGCTCAAAATAGAATATTCTATTCTATTCTATTGTCTTTTCAATTCTATTCTATTGTAGTCTACTCTATTCTTTTTTTTCTATTCTATTCGTTTCTTATGTATTCTAATTCAAATGTATTCTTATTGTCTTTTCAATTCTATTATTTTCTGTTCTATTATAGTCTATTCTATTCTTATGTATTCTAATTCAAATGTATTCTATTTAAAAATTCGAATTTCAGAAGATGGCTATATTCTTTATATTTTATTCAATTCTTTTTTTATTTTATTCTATTTTTCCTATTCTATTCCTTTATTTTATTTTATTCTTTTTTATTCTATTCATTTTTTTCCTATTCTAGTCCTTTACTTTATATTCTATTTTATTCTCTTTGGAAACTGGAAAACAAATTGAAAACTATTCCAATTTGAAAACTATTCAAATCTATTTGGATTTCGTATGATTTTTTTTTTTTCTGTTATTTTTCGGATTCATTCAAATTTGGTACTATTGTAATTCGAATATTCGGATACATCCCAAATTTCCGAAAACTGAAAATTCATCTGAACTAAATTACCTGCACATGTCTACCAGTGATACACTCACACACTAAACGCCTCCATTACTATTGAACGGATCAATATATTTGATTTGATCAGAACTATACTAGCGTTCCCAATAGTTTAGTATAGTGTTCCCAAAACACAGCGTTAGCAGGATTCAGCCCCCCACCACCTGGGTTTAGCCCATCCGCCCATCCCCCAAGAAGTGCAGTATCGGCAGATTACGGTCACTTCCAATACACAGCACACTAAACTTAAACCGCAGAGTCAGGCCTGATCTCTGCTAGCACCAGTAGTTACATTTTTTGGTAGCAGTTCAAACAGTCCTTGACAACCAGGTGCTTTACCTGTGGGTCCCACTAGGTACCTATAAATTTATTGGTCAAAATATCCAAACAGAGGCACGCTAGTGAAGAGGCCTACAGGATACTGAGCATGACAGATGAGAGCGATGGGGACGTCTCACTGGCAGAATCAGGCTCAGTATTGGAACCTGTAGAGACCAGCGGCACCCTGACAGATAGCTCTGACAAAGGAGTGGTCCCTGCTAAGATCCGATGTACCCGACCCTGTTCTTCTGTTGCTGAGGTGCAGCGATAGCAGGGTTCTCGTATACAGCAGAGTCGGTACCAGTGCCGCTCAACCTTGTGGTGAACTGGCAAGCACCACCTTGGTTTTTATGAGCTGTTTTTCACGGAAGGTCTTTACAGATCTATTGAGGACCAAAGCAATTCACGTCTATCAATTTATCGCCGCAAATCCAAATTTGACCCTTGCCAGAGAATTTTCATGAAAACGTATCACCGTTTCCGAATTTAAAACATTTCTGGGCCTATCCCTTATCATGGCCATTACTAAAAAGTGTGAGTTGCGGTCATATTGGTCCACTGACCCAATTCACCATATACCCGTGTTCTCTGCTGCCATGGTCAGGACTAGGTAACGAGCAAATCTTGCAGTTCATGCACTTAGGTGACCATGAACTCTGTCGTTCTTGGGGTGACCCTGGATATGTCTGACTCCGTAAATTTCGGGCCCCTCGTAAATCACGTCAACCAAAAGTTTGCAGCCCTGTATACGCCCCAACAAGCTGTCTGCATTGATGAGTCCCTGATAACATTTTCTGGCCGCCTTGTTTTCAAACAATTTCTCCCCAACAAGAGTGCCAGATACGGGGTCAAGATGTACAAGCTCTGTGACAGGGCAACAGGCTATACATGTACTTTATGGCTTTACCAGGGAAAAGATAGAAATGTGCAGCCCCCCAACTGCCCAGACTACATGGGGAGCAGTGGCAAGATTGTTTGGGACTTGGTGTCACCCCTACCATTTATACATGGACAATTATTACACAAGCGTGCCACTTTTTAGTCACATTTTTGATTCTGGAATTGGCTCATGTGGCACTGTACGACCTAATCGCTGGAGCTTCCCCCAACGGCTTGTAGATACCCGACTTAGACGGTGGGATAGAGCCTGCTTGAAGTGTAATAAATTGCTTGCAGTGAAGTGAAGGGACACATGGAATGTTTTCGTTCTGTCCTCCATTCACACAGATACAACAGTCCAAATTGCAACGGCGACTGGTGTTGTTGAGAAGCCCCTCTGGGAGGGATGGACTTCAATGGCCAGATGATGGCACCGTACTTAATTGCCCGTAAGGCCAGTCACTGGTCTGTATACTTATTCCAATTGGCTCTGCTGAACGCTTATGTGCTATACAAAGCGTCAGGACGAAGTGGATCCTTTCTAAAATTCCAGGAAGGGATCATCACAGCCCTTCTGTATCAAGGAGGTGCTGTTGCCCAAATTCACAATCCAGATGGAGTGAGCCGGCTGCATGAGAGGCATTTTCTGGATGTCCTCCATTGTACCCCTACCCAAAGAACACCCCAAAGAAGATGTTGTGTATGTAAAAAATGCGGATATAGGTGTGACAATCGCTATTTTTGTCCCTCCTGTCCTGGCCAACCCGGTCTCTGCATTGGGGACTGTTTCCGTCACTACCACACACTAGTAGAGTATTAGTATAGGGTACAGGATGGCACAGTCTAGGGCACACTTTTTCACACAGGGTCTTGAAAGATGTTGGCTATCGCATTTTGAGAGACCCAAGCCTGGAACAGTTTTCTTACAGTAACAAAAAAAAGTGTAAAAAAAAAAAAGTTGCAAAAAACAAATTAAAAAAAAAGCCAAAAAAATCCAAAAATTGTTGTTTTATTGAGTTAATTTTCTGTTCTTACTCTACTTTTATACTCTTACTGTACTTAATAAAACATTACAGTATAACAGTATATTATAGATACTGTGTTTTATTGTTAACCATTTTTTGATTTGCGGGTATGCCCATCAGCTGCAGCACTGATTTGTTTATTCCGACAGCAACAGCGTTTGCTCTCACCATATACGTAATCAATGATTGCAGCACTGTAGGAGGTTATTTCACCACCGCAGTTAAAAAAAACAAAAAAGAGCATATATGGCAAAGCATAGGGGATGGGGTGTGGAAACAGAGGGAGGATCTCCCCTATGCTTCGCCATATATTTTTTAACACTTGTATTGGCAGAGATTTCTTCATCCACATTGATGTGAATGAAATGAAGGAATCTGCTATGTTCTTTTTTTTTTTTTTGTTTGTTCAGTGGGTGGATGGTGGGAGGTCTAAGGGTGGGCATACCACACACTTTCCGGTATCGTCTTTTACAGCCAGCGGTCGGCTTTCATGTAAAAGCAATCCTAGCAGAAAAGTAGATACCCCAAGGTATTTGCTAAGAGGCATGGTGAGTATTTTGCAGCTCTCATTTGTTTTGGAAAGTGAAAAAAAGAAAAGTAAATTTATTTATTTTTTTTCAATTTTTAAAACTTTGTGACAAGAAGCGTGATCTGTAAAATACTCAAAATGCCTCTCAGCAAATAGCTTAGGATGTCTATTTTCATGGCCTCTGAAACTGTGATAGGTAGTGAGGAGTGAAATCAACAATTTACGCCCTTAGAAAGCCTGAAGGCAGCGATTGGTTTTTTGGGTCCTGTACGTGGCTAGACTGCCAAAAAGTCTCACACATGGGGTATCCCTGTACTCAGGAACAGCAGCAGAATGTATTTTGGGGTGTAATTCCACATATACCCATGGCATGCATTAGCAATATATCATTTCAATGACAACTTTGAAAAATGAAAAAAAAAATAAAAAATAAAACATTTTTTACACAAACACCTGTGATCTGTGTTGACTTGTGTTGGGGTGTATACTCTCCAAAAAAGGGGAATTTTGGGGGGGGGGGGGGTGTACTGCCCTGTCATTTTAGCACTTCAAGAAATGAGATGGGCAGTCAGAAAGTAAAAGTTGAGTCAATTCTAGTATATATACCATAGTTTGTAGACGCTATAACTTTTGCGCAAACCAATAAATATATACGCTTATTAAGATTTTTTTTTATCAAAGATGTAGCTAAATAAATTTTGGCTTAAATGCATGACAAAAATTTAGTTTATTGGATATTTTTTTATAAGAAAAAGTAGAAATGTCTTTTTTTTTTTTTTAATTTTCGGTCTTTTTTTATTTATATCGCAAAAAAAAATATAAGAACTGCAGAGGTGATCAAATGCCTCCAAAAAAAGCTCTATTTGTGGGAAAAAAAGGGACATCAATTTTGTTTGGGTACAGCATTGCATGACTGCGCAATTACCTGTTAAAGTCAAATTGCAAAAAATGGCCTAGTAATTAAGGGGGTAAAACCTTCCGGTCTAGAAGTGGGTTAAAGTCCCACTAGAGGGGTTTCACCTTTTTTTTTTTTTTTAAATACATCTGCGATGTTGGTCTGAATGATCTATGGATAGTACCCTCAATCGTCGAGTACTGTTGCCATAGTTGCCAAGAGCAGAATCTACAATAGTTTGCCAGTTACATTGGCTGCAGGGGAAAGATCATTTCTAACAACATTAAACTTAATTTAGATTGTAAGCTCTAGGGCCCTCTGATTCCTTTTGTACCAAATTGTATTGTAACTGTAATGTCTGCCTTCATGTTGTAAATCGCTGCGCAAACTGTTGGCACTTTATAAATCACGTAGCAGATCACGTAACCATTGCAGGTAAATTCTGTTTTGAAATCCTATCAGATCTTTCCTCAGGAGGTGTTCAGATGTCCCTCCTACAGCTGTGTTTACACCAGATAGTACATATGCCCCATGTTTATGTCTCGGGTGGGTGCGGGGGAGGGGGTGGGAATTTGGTGCATTGATAGACACATTCCTGTGGGACCTGTTTTGATGACCTTGTTGTATTCCTTCACCTGGAGAGGGAATAACCCAGCAGGAGGTGGAATGTCACACCTTCCCAGGAACCTCCAGGAGGGATCCTCCCATCCTCCTATGGACTGGAAATGCCATTATCCAAACAGGACATGCAGGCAAGGAACTTTGTTCCCCCATCGTCTCCAAAAACAAAACCATTTTCCTTAACCACTTTTGGACCGGGCCTTTTTCTGACACTTAAAGCGGAATTCCAGCCACAGAATCCTTTTTTTTAAAAAAAAAAATACTTCCCAAATAGTGATCCACCGAACTTCATACATCCGCTAATCCGGTTTTACACAATTTAATAAATGATTTGCAATCATAAAATCTTACTTTAGAAATCGTTTGCTGAGCGCCGCCATCTTTGTTGTGGTCATCCGAAGCCGCAGTATGAAAATGTATGCCCTGCTTCCTGGTTCTTGCTGGATGGGGCAGATGAATGCAGCGCGAAATCTCGCGCATGCCCAGTACTATGCGATCGTTTCCTGTTTGCAAAATAACGCGATGAGAGGAGCGGCCGGCCACCTACGTCAATGCCTATTGCCTCCTGGGAGTGATGAGTAAGAGCTCCCAGGACGCATTGCAGGACAGGAAGTGATGGCGCGGGCCGCGGAGGGAGGAAGTGGAAGGAAGGTAAGTTAATTTTCTTCTGAAACAAGGTAAGTAAAAAAACAAAAAAATCAGGAATATCCAATTGTTTTTCAGGTGACACTAAGGAAGCAGATGGCACAAAATCTATTGTGACGATTTTGCGTCCGGAACTCCGCTTTAATCTTAAAATTATTTTTTTTTGCTATAAATTACTTAGAACCCCCAAGCATTATATATATATATATATATATATATACACATATATATATATATATATATATATATATATATATATATATATATATATATATACACACACACATTTTTTTTTTTAGCAGAGACCCTAGAGAATAAAATGGAGATTGTTGCAATATTTTTTTTATCACACTGTATTTGCGCAGCAGTCTTACAAACGCTAATTTGAGAAAAAAATCAATTTATTTTAAATAAAAAAAAAAAAAACTGTAAAGTTAGCCCAATTTTTTTCTATAATGTGAAAGATAATGTTACGCTGAGTAAATAGATACCCAACATGTCATGCTTTAAAATTGCACACGCTTGCGGAATGGCGACAAACATTGGTAATTAAAAATCCCCATAGGCGAGACTTTAATAATTTCTACAGGTTACCAGTTTAGAGTTACAGAGGAGGTCCAGGGCTCAAATTATTGCTCTCGAGGAGGTCTAGAGCTAGCATTATTGCTCTCGCTCTAACAATCGCGGCGATACCTCACGGGTGGTTTGAACACCGTTTACATATGTGGGCACGACTTGCGGATGTGTTCGCTTCTGCGCGCGAGCCAACGGGGACGAGGCGCTTTAATTTTTTTTTCCCTATTTATTTTATCTTTAATTTTGACAGTTTTTTTTTTTCACAAAAAAATTTTTTTTTGATAATTTTTTATTCCTATGTAAACATCCCTTGTAATAGAAATAAGCATGACAGGACCTCTTTAATGTGAGATCTGGGTCAAAAAGACCTCACAACTACACTAAAAAATAAAAGTCAATTTTTTTTCATCCTTTAAATTGGTTGATAGGAAGCGACGTATGACGTCGCTACGGTCCTCCAAGGCCATAGAGTTGAGTGGGGGCCATCTTGCCCTCACTCGACTTCCTGCCTGAGAGGGAACGTACCAGATTGTTTTCCCCACTCCCGACAGGTCCGGTAAGCAGAGAAAACAATGGGGAAGGGGCAGGGACCTCTCCCACCACCTATAAGGGTGATCTCGCAGCGAATCCCCCACTGGGGCCACCCTTAAGTTAAAGCGGACCGCCCTCAGTTAAAAAAAAAAAAAACATTAATAAAATACCGGGGGTTATGGCAGCTATCTGCTGCCATAGCCCCGGTATTTAACATCAAAGTACCGACGGAACACTGCTGTGTCCAGAACTGGTTAAACTGGTCATACACCTTGGTTCGAGAATGTTTTGACCACTCTAAGACCAGCAAAAAGGTTTTTCTAAATTTTGACTTTATAAATGAGTGATGTCTTTATATACGTGCAATGTCCCGTCACAACTGAGTATAAAAGAGAAGAGGTTGCGTGACGCTGGCGATGACCCATCCTGTGTCTCTGGGCTATCCAGCAAAGGTGGGTATGGGGGACCTTTCTTTTCACTTCTTGCCACTGGGAGGACCATTGGGATTATTTTCCCTATGGCATTATACACATCAGTGTGGGCAATATATACTCAACAAAATTATAAACACAACACCTGTTTTTGCCCCCATTTTTCATGAGCTGAACTCAAAGATCTATGAAAACCAGGATTCATCCGTGAAGAGAAGATCTCTCCAAAGTGCCAGACGCCATTGAATGTGAGCATTTGCCCACTCAAGGCGGTTTCGACAATGAACTGCAGTCAGGTGGAGACCCCGATGAGGATGACGAGCATGCAGATGAGCTTCCCTGAGACGGTTTCTGACAGTTTGTGCAGAAATTCTTTGGTTACGCCAACCGATTGTTGCAGCAGCTGTCCGGGTGGCCGGTCTCAGACCATCTTGGAGGTGAAGATGCTGGATGTGGAGGTCCTGGGCTGGTCTCAGACCATCTTGGAGGTGAAGATGCTGGATGTGGAGGTCCTGGGCTGGTCTCAGACCATCTTGTAGGTGAAGATGCTGGATGTGGAGGTCCTGGGCTGGTCTCAGACCATCTTGGAGGTGAAGATGCTGGATGTGGAGGTCCTGGGCTGGTCTCAGACCATCTTGGAGGTGAAGATGCTGGATGTGGAGGTCCTGGGCCGGTCTCAGACCATCTTGGAGGTGAAGATGCTGGATGTGGAGGTCCTGGGCCAGTCTCAGACCATCTTGGAGGTGAAGATGCTGGATGTGGAGGTCCTGGGCCGGTCTCAGACCATCTTGGAGGTGAAAATGCTGGATGCGGAGGTCCTTGGCCGGTCTCAGACCATCTTAGAGGTGAAGATGCTGGATGCGGAGGTCCTGGGCTGGTCTCAGACCATCTTAGAGGTGAAGATGCTGGATGCGGAGGTCCTGGGCTGGTCTCAGACCATCTTGGAGGTGAAGATGCTGGATGTGGAGGTCCTGGGCTGGTCTCAGACCATCTTGGAGGTGAAGATGCTGGATGTGGAGGTCCTGGGCTGGTCTCAGACCATCTTGGAGGTGAAGATGCTGGATGTGGAGATCCTGGGCTGGTCTCAGACCATCTTGGAGGTGAAGATGCTGGATGTGGAGATCCTGGGCTGGTCTCAGACCATCTTGGAGGTGAAGATGCTGGATGTGGAGGTCCTGGGCTGGTCTCAGACCATCTTGGAGGTGAAGATGCTGGATGCGGAGGTCCTGGGCTGGTCTCAGACATCTTGGAGGTGAAGATGCTGGATGCAGAGGTCCTGGGCTGGTCTCAGACCATCTTGGGAGGTGAAGATGCTGGATGTGGAGGTCCTGGGCTGGTCTCAGACCATCTTGGAGGTGAAGATGCTGGATGTGGAGGTCCTGGGCTGGTCTCAGACCATCTTGGAGGTGAAGATGCTGGATGTGGTGGTCCTGGGCTGGTCTCAGACCATCTTGGAGGTGAAGATGCTGGATGTGGTGGTCCTGGACTGGTCTCAGACCATCTTGGAGGTGAAGATGCTGGATGTGGAGGTCCTGGGCTGGTCTCAGACCATCTTGGAGGTGAAGATGCTGGATGCGGAGGTCCTGGGCTGGTCTCAGACCATCTTAGAGGTAAAGATGCTGGATGTGGAGGCCCTGAGTTGGTCTCAGACCATCTTGGAGGTAAAGATGCTGGATGTGGAGGTCCTGGGCTGGTGTGATTACACGTGGTCTGCAGTTGTGAGGCCAGTTGGATGTACTGCCAAACTCACTGAAACGCCTTTGGAGACGGCTTATGGTAGAGAAATGAACATTCAATTCTCGGGAAAACAGCTCTGGTGGACATTCCTGCAGTCAGCATGCCAATTGCACGCTCCCTCAAAACTTGCCACATCTGTGGGCATTGTGCTGTGTGACAAAACTGCACATTTTAGAGTGGCCTTTTATTGAGGCCAGCCTAATGGGCCATACACACTATACAATTGTCTTTAGATTTTATCTTTTAGATTTACCAAAACCATATAATATGAGGTCAAACCCAAACACTTTCAATTTGTATGCAATCAGGCCGACCCTTGCACTACATAGTTGAAGGTAAACAACGGAAGTTGTATAGTGTATATCCAGCTTAAAGCGGACTTCCACCCTCTTTTTCTTCTTTCCGGATTCCTGTGGGGAAATGCATGTTAAAAAAGAATTGAACATTTTTTTTTTTTTTTTTGGGGGGGGTCCCTTACCTTATTTTAGGGGCATCTCTGTCCGACTTCCTCCTTCAGTGGCCGCGGCCCCGGACGTCACTTCTGGTTTCGCATTGCATCCTGGGAGATGAGTCATCAATCCCAGGATGCAATGGGAATGGCCGACCACTACTCTGATTGTTGATCACAATCCACAGCGCATGTGCGAGATTGCCATCGGCGTTATGGGAGCCAGAAACCAGTGAGAAGGTCACAACATGGGGACACAGCGGCTTCAGACGCCCACACTGGAGATGGCCACGCTCTTCAATCAATTTTAAAGGTAAGATTTTATCTATATTCATTGACTGTACTCTACTGTAATGTGGGAATAGTATTAGTGTAATTAGGGATAGTTTAGGTTCAGGGGGGTATTTTTATCTCAAAAATGTGTATGTGGCCGGAACTCCGCTTTAACCACTTGCCGACCGTCGCAAGTACATATACTGCGGCAAGTACATATACTGCGGCAGTCAGCCCCAGGCCAGGCAAAGTGATGTGTATATATACGTCACTAGCCTGTCACCGGCTTGTGAGCCAATAGCGGGCGAGTGCGCGCCCGCCCCGGCTCGTTCCCTAAGAAGTCAGTGCGTGTGACCGGCGGACCCAATGTCCACCGGTCACTCGCGATTGTTCGCCAGGAAGGGAGAAAGGCAGGCGGCTAATTCAAACAAGCCGCCTGTCATTCTCCCCTGTGTAAAAATGGACATCAGACGGTTCTACTATGTAGGACCCTTGATCTCTGTTTTAACACTAGTAGCCATGTCCAATCACAGTTCGAAACACGCCCCTAGGACACACTTAACCCCTCCTTCCCCAATACAGTTAACCCCTTCCCTGCCAGTGTCATTTTTACAGTAACAGTGCATATGTATAGCACTGATTACTGTAATAATGTCACTGGTAACCCCAAAGGTGTCAAAAATGTCAGTCAAGGGTCCGATCTGTCCGCCGCAATGTCGCAGTCCCGCAAAAAAAAAAATCGCAGATCGCTGCCATTACTCGTTAAAAAAAAAACCCACCAAAAATGACAAAAATCTTTCCCTTTATTAGTAAACACGATAACTTTTGCGCAAACCAATCAAAATACACTTTTTGCAATTTTTTTTTACCAAACATATGTAGCATAAAACAATTTGGCCGAAAATGTTAAACATTTTTGATTTTTACATTTTTTTTTTTTGGGAATTTCATATAAAAAAAAGTGAAAAATATTGTTATTTTTGCAAAATTGACGCTCTTTTTTTGTTTATAGCGCATGATATAAAAAAAAAAAAAAAAAAAAAAAAAAAAAAAAAAAAAAAAAAAAAAAAAAATCGCACAGGTGATCAAATACCACCAAAAGAAAGCTCTGTTTGTGGGAAAAAAAGGACGTCAAATTCGTTTAGGTACAGCATCGCACGACCGCGCAATTGTCTGTTAAAGTCACGCAGTAAAAAAAAAAAAAAAAAAGAAAAAAAAAAAAAAGAAAAAAAAAAAAAAATCACAAAAAACCCCCTGGTCAGGAAGGGGGTAAAATCTTCCGGGGGCTTAAGTGGTTAAGGCACACCTGTGCAAGAATCATGCTGTCTAATCAGCATCTTGATATGCCACACCTGTGAGGTGGATGGATTATCTCGGCAAAGGAGAAGCGCTCACTAACACAGATTTACACAGATTTGTGAACAATATTTGAGTGAAGTAGACCTTTTATGTATATAGAAAAAAGTCTTAGGCCCCTTTCACACGGCTTTCCGATCAGGTCCTTGTCAGTTTTTCAGGCGGACCCGACCGGGTGCACCATGCACCCCTATGGAGCAGCGGATGTCAGCGGTGACATGTCCGCTGCTATCCGATCCTATCCATGAAATCCAGATGGATGGAAACCCTATTTCCCATCCATCTGGAGCAGGGGTCTCCAAACTATGGCCCTCCAGATGTTCAGGAACTACAACTCCCATCATGCCTAGTCATGTCTCTGAATGTCAGAGTTTTACAATGCCTCATGGGACATGTAGTTCCGCAACAGCTGGAGGGCCGTAGTTTGGGGATCCCTGATCTGGAGGATCGGATCGGATGAAAACGGACAGGCAGTGCGCTTCTTAACCAAGCAGCTAATATTCTCATTGTACTAACGTATTGCAACCACGCTCCAACTGTATGCCAGTGTGTTGGCGGTGCGTTATCATAGACTTGAATGGGAGGCATTGAAAGGCTTCAAACGCCTCTTGACTCAACATGAGACTTCAATTTTAATGCAAAGCAACGCTAACGCTTCATGTTTTTATAATGTGAAGATCACTATAGGCTGTCCATTTTATCACTCGCCTAGATGTTTGAGGAGCATTTCTAACACCCCTCAAAAGCCTGCTTTTAATGCCAGTGTTACCTCTTACACATCAGTCTTCTGTCATATGGGGGGTGGTAAAAGCTGGTGGTCAGTAAAGTCTGGGGAGTCACCTACTGTTACATACAGGTTCAAATATCATTTGTTTGAATCAGATCGGACCCAGGTCTGTGGGGAGGTGACCGCAGTCCTGGCTCCTCTGTAGATGTGCACACCTGGCTGATATTAGTGGGATTTATTATATAACAATCTGAAGGCGGGGCTGTTTGGACCGTAATCCCGTATCTGACTTCCGTTTATCTCCAACCAGCTTTCCAGATGACAGAATAAAGTTAAAATTGGTTAAAAAAAAATAAAAAATGAAATAAAAAAATTGCAGACATCAGACCATCCAATCACAAGAGCCAAAATAGAGGTTTTAAACTTTTATTAAGCAACAAGAGCTTGTCACCAAAAATATCAATAAATTCAATGTATAAAACCCAAAAGATAAATAGATCCACAATCTTTAATGTCTCTATGATATAAAGTTTGGACTTTAGATGGGGGGGGGGGGGGACACTTGGCATAGGCCACTCCCACAGGCACTGCAGTGAAGGCGGAGGGGTAAATGCAAAGCATGATTAGAAATGGGTGTAGCCTCTGGGAGAACATTAAAATTCTGAGATGGAAGGGGGGAGGACACTTGCCTTGGCCACTCCCACAGGCAGTGCAGTGAAGGGGTTAATTTAAAGCATGATTAGAAACGGGCGTAGCCTCTAGTATAACATTCAGATTTAATAGATAGAAGGGGGAGGACACTTGCTTGGCCACTCCCACAGGCACTGCAGTGAAAGGGAGGGGTAAATGTAAAGCATATATAGAAAATGGGTGTAGCCTCTAGCTTAACATTCAGATTTTGAGATGGAAGGGGGGAGGGACACTTGCTTGGCCACTCCCACAGGCAGTGCAGTGAAGGGGGAGTGGTTAATTTAAAGCATGATTAGAAATGGGCGTAGCCTCTAGTCTAACATTCAGATTTGATAGAAGGGGGAGGACATTTGCTTGGCCACTCCCACAGGCACTGCAGTGAAGGGGGAGTGGTAAATGTAAAGCATATATAGAAATTGGTGTAGCCTCTAGCTTAACATTCAGATTTTGAGCTGGAAAGGGGGGGGGGGACACTTGGCTTGGCCACTCCCACAGGCACTGCAGTGAAGGGAGGGCTTAATGTAAAGCATGATTAAAAATGGGCGCAGCATATATAGTATAACATTCAAATTTTAGAGATAGAAGGGGGAGGACACTTGCTTGGCCACTCCCACAGGCACTGCAGTGAAGGGGTAATTGTAAAGCATAATTAGAAATAGGCGTAGCCTCTATGCAGTGATGGTGAACCTTGGAACTACATTTCCCATGATGCTCATGCACTCTGCAGTGTAGTTGAACATCATGGGAAATGTAGTTCCAAAACATCTGGGGTGCCAACGTTCCCCATCACTGCGTCTATAATAGAACATTCAGGTATTAGATATAGAATGGGGGAGGACACTTGGCTTGGCCATTCCCACAAGCAGTGCAGTAAAGGGGGAGGGCTTAATGTAAAGCATGATTAGAAATGGGCGTAGCCTTTATGGTATAACATTCAGATTTTAGAGACGGAAGGGGGAGGACACTTGGCTTGGCCACTCCCACAGGCAGTGCAGTAAAGGGGGAGGGCTTGATGTAAAGCAGGATTAGAAATGGGCGTAGCCTTTATGGTATAACATTCAGACTTTAGAGATGGAAGGGGGGAGGACACTTGGCTTGGCCACTCCCACAGGCAGTGCAGTAAAGGGGAAGGGCTTAATGTAAAGCATTATTATAAATAGGCGTAGCCTTTATGGTATAACAGATTTTAGAGATGGAGGAGGGGGGGGGGGGACACTCGGCTTGGCCACTCCCACAGGCACTGCAGTAAAAGGGGGAGGGCTTAATGTAAAGCAGGATTGGAAATGAGTGTAGCCTTTATGGTATAACATTCAGATTTTAGAGATGGAAGGGGGAGGACACTTGGCTTGGCCACTCCCACAGGCAGTGCAGTGAAGAGAGGAGGAATTCTGACATACAGCACGATTACAAATGGGGGGGGGGTGTTTTATGTAAATACCATAGCAGCTAGCATGCTGGGACAGGTAGTTCTTTAGCCTGCAGAGGCTCAGGCTGCTTTAGTGTTGGCTCATGGACACGTTTTCCAATTCTTCCAACCAATTTTTCCGAGAACAATGCTAAAACGGCCTGAGCTGGTGATGAGAGAATATTTTTTTTTAGTAAAACAGATTTAGTCGTCTGTTTAACCCCCCCTCCCCCTTTCACATCTATCCCAGGGTCCCCACAATTTGCTCCAACCTCCACCAGGGTGCAGTGTACACGTTAATGTAAATTTCCTTTTCTCCATAGAAAAGGGACGATTGGCCATTATTGTACATCTAAAGTCCCAGCATGCTGGAGAATCTGTGTGTCTACAGTTGCCCTGGTAATCCATATATTATTCCGGAACAAGGAATATCTCTTGCAGTGAATGATCATTATTGGAATATTGCAGATTCAGATAATTACAATCTTTTAGCAGACAGACTGACAGCCATCGCTCTGTAATATAAAGGGATCGGAGAGTGAAGCCCCCACATCAACTATTAATAGTGGAGATACCAAATTTATTCCAATGTAAAATCAGGGAGGATGACCAAATAAACACTTTTGGAAGGGCAGAACTTGCTCCTGTAATCGGGGCTTAAAGCAGAACTTTAGCCCCCCCCCCGTTCACACCGGTGCAACTTGCAATGCGATTAGGAACCGTCATATGGCATGACGAGTCCCACCCCCATTGTCGGCTATGGAACCGTTCATATCGCCACGATGAATAAAGTTGCGACTTGCATAGACTTCTGTTCAATGAAGTTGCAATGAAATCGGCAGCGCAAATCCCACTGATGTGCAGCTTTGAATTGGCACGATTTCAAAGCCGCACCGGTGTGAATGGGGGGCTTACTCATAACTTGGTGATGGAACAAAGTCATGAAGGACGCATACTGCGCACATAACCAATCATCTGCCGTTGATGTTTCTGGACTCCACCCACAACACCTGCATGAAAATTCCCAACACTATCGGATGCTTTACAGGATTTCTGTCTGCAGCAAACCCAGAACTGGCATTTCTATAACTGGTATGAGGGGTATATATTGGACCCATTTGAGAGAAATGGGACTATTGGTCATTAAAAAAAAAAAAAAATTATTATATAATTAGAATTTCCCAAACCAGGGTATGAATGTAGCCACAACATCGCTATAATCAACTTTATTCTTCCAGCACATCAGAAAAACCACACAGCATCTCTTATTACACTGTTTCAACCACTGGCTGTGGCTTGTTTCTAGGATTAAGCTCCAGTAGAGTGTGAGGTGTTATCTGGTGTGTTAGAATAACATTTTTTTAGCAAGGTGTGATTTAATTTACACACTGACTTGCATAGGAGGAAACTGATTCAATGGTGGCCAATGGGAAGAACGCTCCCCACATTGGTGGCCAATGGGACGAACGCTCCCCACATTGGTGGCCAATGGGAAGAACGCTCCCCCACATTGGCGGCCAATGGGAGGAACGCTCCCCACATTGGCGGCCAATGGGAGGAACGCTCCCCACATTGGCGGCCAATGGGAGGAACGCTCCCCACATTGGCGGCCAATGGGAGGAACGCCCCCCACATTGGCGGCCAATGGGAGGAACGCCCCCCACATTGGCGGCCAATGGGAGGAACGCCTCTTACCATTGGTGGTCTTTGGGAAGAATGTCCCTTACATTGTGGCCAATGGGAAGAATGCTCCTTACATTGTGGCCAATGGGAGCAACGCTCCCCACATTGGTGGCCAATGGGAGGAATGCCTCTTACCATTGGTGGTCTTTGGGAAGAATGCTCCTTACATTGTGGTCTATGGGAAGAATGCCCCTTACATTGTGGTCTATGGGAAGAATGCCCCTTACATTGTGGTCTATGGGAAGAATGCCCCTTACATTGTGGTCTATGGGAAGAATGCCCCTTACATTGTGGTCTATGGGAAGAATGCCCCTTACATTGTGGTCTATGGGAAGAATGCCCCTTACATTGTGGTCTATGGGAAGAATGCCCCTTACATTGTGGTCTATGGGAAGAATGCCCCTTACATTGTGGTCTATGGGAAGAATGCTCCTTACATTGTGGTCTATGGGAAGAATGCCCCTTACATTGTGGTCTATGGGAAGAACGCTCCCCCCACATTGGCGGCCAATGGGAAGAACGCTCCCCCCACATTGGCGGCCAATGGGAAGAACGCTCCCCCCACATTGGCGGCCAATGGGAAGAACGCTCCCCCCACATTGGCGGCCAATGGGAGGAACACTCCCCCCACATTGGTGGCCAATGGGAAGAACGCCCCCCCACATTGGTGGCCAATGGGAAGAACGCCCCCCCACATTGGTGGCCAATGGGAAGAATGCCCCCTCACATTAGTGGCCAATGGGAAGACCAATCCCCACATTGGTGGCCAATGGGAAGAATCCCCCTTACATTGTGGTCTATGGGAACAATGCCCCTTACATTGTGGTCTATGGGAACAATGCCCCTTACATTGTGGTCTATGGGAAGAATGGGTTGGAATTACAGACATCTAACAAAATCCACTGGTGTCATGCAGCTGGCTCTGGTAAGTGGCACTGGCCCTGGAACCAGGCAGGTGCCATCAAACTGGAAGTCAATCAGCTACAGATCTAGGAGCCCCTAGCTCACTTTGGGGAACCCTGGTTGAGAAAGGCTGCAGGAGATTTACTCCTCAGTCTATAAACACCTCTCCCCAGCAACAAACACCCTCATCTGGACTAAAGGAAACTTTAAGTAAACTTTTTTTTTTTTTTTTTTTTAAAAAGCTCCTTTCTGGAATGCTCAATTTTTTTTTTTTCACCAAGACTTCCCTTCAACCACAGGCCAAGAACAAGTAAAATTTGATCAAAATTTCACTAGTTTTTGCCTAAAATCAAATGTTTATGTTCATTGTAGCTAGGTCCAGCACCTGGGAGAAAGGATCACCGACGTGCCCGATGTAACATCCTTAGGATCCTTGATAAGCCTCAGCAAACAAGTTATTATTCATCCCTTAATAGCATGGGATTACCGGAGAACTACACTGAGGGTAAAGATCAACACTAAACTACCTGCAGACTTTTCAACCATCAGATAGTATGAATCTGACCGCCGAACCATGGTGGTAGGTATCTGAATGTGTACAGACACGCCTCTATACATCTGGTGCTTGTGTTTATGGGAGGATGGGAAGAGTTTATCCAAATCCTTATTGCCAGATCAAAATAGACAGGCTGCAGGAAAGAAAAATCCTCAATTCCCCCACACAGTGTTGATTGGTCAATCCCTCTTGCATTGTTATTGTGCTCTGCCAGCGAGGAGCTTTCCCTGCCAGCAGAAAACAATGAAAAAAAACTGGCCCATAGATGGATTGAATCTCGGCTGGTCCCTGCTGAACCGGCAGAGATTCGGTCCATTTACGGCCAGCTTTATGAGCTTTCACAGCAGCGAATGGCATTTTCTTTATTATGCTAAAAAGGAGGCATACGGGAGAGGAGGCAATGTGCAGCATTGCTCATTCTGCCTTCAAGCCAGAAGGGGTCATTGTCCCAGGCAGGGTTCATTCCTGTTAGGCTCCTTTCACATGGGTGCTCCCATTAGGTTCTGATCAGGAGGTAAATTAATTACTATGACCAGGCGGGTCATGGAATGCCCCATACATTCTTCCCATTGGCCAACAACGTTAAGGGCATTTTCCCCACTGACCCCCAATGTAAGGAGCATTCTTCCCATTGGCCCCCAATGTAAGGAGCATTCTTTCCACTGACCCCCAATGTAAGAAGCATTCTTCCCATCGGCCCCCAAAGTAAGGAGCATTCTTCCCATTGGCCCCCAAAGTAAGGAGCGTTCTTCCCATTGGCCCCCAAAGTAAGGAGCGTTCTTCCCACTGACCACCAATGTAAGGGACATTCTTCCCACTGACCTCCAATGTAAGAGACATTCTTCCCACTGACACCCAATGTAAGGAGCATTCTTCCCATCAACCCCCAATGTAAGGAGCATTCTTCCCACTGACCCCAATGCAAGGAGCATTCTTCCCAATGTAAGGGGCATTCTTCCGAATGACCCCCAATGTAAGGAACATTCTTCCTATCGACCCCCAATGTAAGGAAGATTCTTCCCACTGAAAAAAAGCAGATTGAGATCTGTCCTCTTCCATTCAGGCAGATCGGATTGGAGGGTTGTCAGGTTTAAAAATGGACAGCTGAGTTTTTACTCCCAGTTGCCCATAGAGCAGAGCAGCCTTTGTCCATGTCTGCTCTGTATAAACTGAGCAGACATTGACTGGTCATCAACCTGCTCTGCTCCCCTGCTGATCGGAACAAAATCCAACCAGTGTGAAAGGGGCCAAATAGGCCCAAATCTTGGTCAAAAAAGGGCAAAACTAATACTACTAAGAAACATCACAGGATACTTAGCACCTAAACCACCATATGGAATTGTGGAAAATGGGCTGGTAGTGTTATTTTTAGGAACTATGACCCATCACTGCTCTCAGTAGGCCCAATCGTCTTCCATGACCCTGTGATCCCACATATGATCAATGTGCAGTGCACCACGCTAGTGCCAGGCCAAGGCCATACAATGAGCAGGGTGAAGTTGTCAACTGCATCCCCTTCCCCTACATGCCTGTATGCTCAAATAATGATGGCAAACTGTGTCCCACTGCCCCCTGGTGCATGCCCAACCTTCTTATGCAGCTGAGATCCCACTCCCAGCTGCCACTTTGCTTTTCTAAGCATCACTGGCACAGCTCCAGGTCCACCAATTGAATTCACATGAACCCTGATGTGCGCAGTGACATCATGGGACATCACTGCTGTCCTCCTTGCACTGATTGTAAATGGGCTGGACCACACAACCCCAACCCATCCCTGTTCACACCCTTTTTCAGACTTCAAAATTGGGTTTTCTTAACCCCCCCCCCCCCCTCCAAATTCCACAAAAACGTTTCCAGTATTAGAATCCTGAACTCTTACTAAAATAGGTCTAAAGTTTAAGAATTGCCTTCATGCAGTACCTGTGCTGGAAGTAGATGGCGCTAAAAACCTTGTCTTAAGGGAAATGACGACTAACCGCCACTTCCGCGTTGGGATTCAAACACAGTCACAGCGGTTACAACAGTCCATAAAATTTTTCATCAAAAGTCCATCAATAACTTATATAATACATTTAGCATCAGAAGAAGACCTACATCATGTTAAAAAGCAAAAATGTCCCCGTTAAAATAATCTCCCCCCCCCCCCCCCCCGTACTTCTTTCGTTGTATAAGGTTGAAAAATCCAACCAATATCTCTGCATGCCTCACTCTGATGTAAGGAACGACCTCCCACACCCGAGGATGCGCATGAACTGCTGAAGCATTGGCGTCAGTCCCTGGTGCGCTGATAGGAGTGGAAATATAAAAAAGCACCACATTGAGGGGCCAATCAGATGCTGTAGTGTCCGCCTTCACATAAAAAAAAAAAAAAAAAATAATAAAGTTTTAATTAAAACTCTTGGGTCGGTCTGTGCTTCGTAGCCAAGTCTCACCTCTCTCGCTGAAGAGTTCAGGTCAGTGCGAAGCTCTTCAAGTTCACCAGCTGGTAATAAAATTGATACTAAATATATATATGCAAGTCTTTAATGGGGGGGGGCTCCCCAGAACTCGGGAGGGGCTCGGGTACAGTGGCTGGTACAGGATGAAAAGGGTGATGGTGGGTGACTATAGGACGTCCGCTCTTTTGTCCCTCACACGGCTCATGGCTTTAGTTCTCGCTTTGAACGCGGCGGAGTTGAACATATGCTGAGGGGGGGGGGTTGGAAAAAAAAAAAAAAATTTTTTAAACAATTAAACCAATTACAGATCACTTATACACGTGCAAGGTTATAAGCAGCAGTGGCCATGCAATTTAAATATTCTATGGATTTTAGCACATCAGAAACAATTAAATGTTCATTTTAAATCTTTGGAAATCTGCAGCTTTCATTAAATTAATCCCTGGTGATTCTGCCACTAAATTCCTTGTTTAGGCCCTTTTTGTCACTGGGTCCCATCTACCAATTGTGCTCCTGCATTGTGGCACTGGCTTCCAATTGAGACTACGAGTGCCAGCAGTGCAGAGGACTGTGTCTGTTTTTTTTTTTTTTTTTTACAATTTTATTAATTGTTTACAATTTATTTTTAGTTATTTTTTTTTATTATTTTTTTTCCACACAATCTCCCTGTTCATTCACAAACTGTGTCTACTATGCTTCAGTTATGAAAGAATACAGTGAGTGATCGGTACCAATCACTCATTGTGTTCGTTCAGGAAACTTTTACAATTTAAACCATGGGTGTCCAACCTTTTGGCTTCTCTGGGCCACATTGAGTGTAGAGAAATTTTCTCGGGCCGCATATAAAATATATACTATAGTTAACCACTTGCCGACCGCCGCAAGTACATATACTGCGGCGGTCAGCCCCTCACAGGCAAAGTGGCGTATACATACACGTCACTAGCCTGTGAGGCTCTGGGGAGCGAGCTTGCGCCGCCGGAGGTGCGCTCCCGCGTAGTCACGGACCCCCCCGCGCGTGTGACCGGCGGACCCGATGTCTGCCGGTCACTCGGCGATCGTCGGTGCAGAGGGAGAAAGGCAGGCGGCTGATGTAAACAAGCCGCCTGTCATTCTCCCCTGTGTAGAAACAGTGATCATACGGTTCTACTATGTAGGACCGTTGATCACCGTTCCTACACCTCAAGCCACAGCCAATCACAGTTAGAAGCACGCCCCTAGGGACACACACAGCCCCTCCCTCTCAAAAAAAGTTAACCCCTTCACTGCCAGTGTAATTTTACAGTAACAGTGCATATGTATAACACTGATTACTGTAGTAATGTCACTGGTAACCCCAAAAGTGTCAAAAATGTCAGTCAAGGGTCCGATCTGTCCGCCGCAATGTCGCAGTACCGCAAAAAAAAAAATTTAAAAATAAAATCGCAGATCACCGCCATTACTCGTAAAAAAAAAAAAAAAAAAACAACAAAAATGACAAAAATCTTTCCCTTTGTTAGTAAACGTGATAACTTTTGCGAAAACCAATCAAAATACGCTTTTTGCGATTTTTTTTTACCAAACATATGTAGCATAAAACAAATTGGCCAAAAATGTTAAAAAAAATTTTATTTTTACATTTTTTTTGGGGAATCTCATAAAAAATGTGAAAAATATTGTTATTTTTGCAAAATTGACGCACTTTTTTTGTTTATAGCGCATGATCAAAAAAAAAAAAAAAAAAAAAAAAAAAAAAAAATCGCACAGGTGATCAAATACAACCAAAAGAAAGCTCTGTTTGTGGGGAAAAAAAGGACGTCAAATTAGTTTGGGTACGGCAACGCACGACCGCGCAATTGTCCGTTAAAGTCACGCAGTGCCGAATCGCAAAATACCCCCTGGTCAGGAAGGGGGTAAAATCTTCCGTGGCTTAAGTGGTTAAGGTATACAAGTAATAAAATGCTGCTGCGCCCCCCCCCCCCCCGCACTAATTTAACACAACTAGAGTATTATAAAATGAAATGGAATCAGTATACAGAGGCTTACTTCTTCTGAGAGATAATAAAGTAAAACTCTAACCACCACGACCACTTCAGTGATTTGAAGTGGTCATTGGTCGCAGGAGTCAGAAACACTGCACATGCTCGCCCCCTCCCCCCCCAGAGGCAGTCTCTGCCTACCGTTAGTTGGAAGTTGCTGTGGCCGTGCCCCCGACCCGACTTCCTTCCTCCCCAGCAAAAAAAGAAATGGTCAGGGAGCAGTGGGCGGCATTGCCTGCGGTTCCGGGACGCAGGTTGGACAAGCCTGATTTAAACCACTTAAGGACCGAGCCCATTTCTGACACATGTTGTTTACAAGTTAAAATCACTATTTTTTGCTATAAAATCACTTAGAACCCCAAAACATGATATATATTTTCTAGAAGACTCTGGAGAATAAAATGGCGGTCATTGCAATATTTTTTGTCACACGGTCTTTCAAGCGCCATTTTTTGGGAAAAATTACATTTCACTGCATTTAAAAAAATCTAAACAGTAAAGTTTTTTTTGTATATTGTGAAAGATGATGTCACGCTGAGTAAATGGATAACCAAAATGTTACGGTTTAAAATTGTGCACAGCCGCAGAATGGCGACAAACAACGGTCAATGAACATCTCCACAGGCAACGCTTTAAAATTTTTTAACGGTTACCAGTTTAGAGTTACAGAATAGCTCTTTATTTATTTTTTTATTATTGCTCTTGCAATTGCGGCGATACCTCACATGTGTGGCTTGAACAGCGATTTCATTTGTGGGTGCAACTTCCTTATAAGTTTTCTTTCATGCGCGAGCTCATGGCGGCGGTTCAAATTTTTTTTCCTATTTTATTTATTTTTTTAAATTTTAGCACAGGTTTTAAAAAAATAAAAATAATAAATCTGATCACTTTTATTGCGGTCACAGGTAATGTAAACATCCCTTGTGACAGCAATATGCAGTGACAGGTACTCTTTATGGAGGGATCCGGGGTCTAAAAGACCCCAAACCCCTCCACTACACTTCAATGTACTCAAAATGCCGAAAACAGCATTTTTGAATACAGTCAGTTTTTAAATTCGGCCCCTTTAGCAGCTGAGTAACCCGGACGTGACGTAATGGACACCGCCTCCGGGTTATGTCATCAGAGACCTGATCGAGCCCGCATCCGCCTTTGATCAGGACTCCAACCAGCCGGCGGACGTGTCGCCTGGTTGCTCGGGTCTCCCGTTGGGACGGGAGACCTGGGCAGAACCGTGGGAGGGGGCGTCCCCTCCAGCTCCCTGGAATAAGGATCGAGCGGCTCCTGAGCCGCATCGGACCTTACCGCCTGAGGGGCTTCAGTGAAATGTCAGGGGTCCAACCAGACCCCCTAGGGCAGTGATGGTGAACCTTGGCACCCCAAATGTTTTAGAACTACATTTCCCATGACGCTCTCGGCGGTGTAGTTGAACATCATGGCAAATGCAGTTCCAAAACATCTGAGGTGCCAAGGTTCACCAACACTGCCCTAGGGCCTCATTTTGAGAAACAGAAATGAGATGGAGGACAGTCTTCAATCCTCATCTCTGCAGCCTCAGCTGCACTGAACAGGAAAAGCTCCATACGGTTTCCCTGTTCATTCACAAACTGTGTTTCCTATGCTTCAGTTGTGAAAGAACACAGTGAGTGATTGGTACTAATCAATCATTGTGTTTATTCAGGAAAGGAAGGGTTCAGTAAATGACATGGGGGGGGGGGGGCTGGGCAGCAGAAGGGATGGCATTTACTGGAACTGATCCCCTGTATTTTCCTCCTGCAGCAGCTGAATTCCGGAGTGAGAGGAGGAACAGCCGGCTTGCAGCTGCTACGGGAGGAAAATACAGGGGGATCGGTTCTAGTTAATGCCACCCCTCCTGTCCAGGTTCCAGGGGTTGGCATAGAAACCCGATCTACCCACGATCGATGGGTAGATCCTGATTGATAGATTGCCGACCCTCCGTCTAGTGTCTCGGCCAATCAAAGTAGAATGTATAGTGCCCAGGGCAACCACAGAGTAACGTACAGTGCTCAGGCTTTGTTCTCACCTTTTCTACCCGGGAGATTTTATTTGCTTTGATTGCGGCAGCGTCCAGGATGAGTGGGGCCCCCAGAGAGAAGATGTCTCGCAGAACTTCATTGTGCTGATGAGAGAGAGAAGTTATGCATTTAACTGTTGGGAACGGATTTAGTGTTTGTGTGCTGCCTTTTATGCAGTTTGGGGACATAGCGGTGTTACCTGTAAGTGAAAGCGAATTCCAGAGCCCAGCATTTCCTTGAAGACGTTGTACGTTCTCCTACGCACCCAAGTGTCCACATACATGACTTCCAAACCGAACTTTATCGTTTCCTCGTGGAACTCCCCACCCTGCAGACAATAAAGACGTTTATCAAGAAGACATACAGCAATCAAATCAGAAATCTTTCCTTCCTCTGGTCGGTCTAAACTTAACTACGGTGGAATTTGATTGGCTGCTATGAGGTCATGTACCTTATACATTGCTTGCATTATTTTATGGAATTAAAGCTGAACTTCAGCGAGGAGAAATAAATCTCATCAGAACAGGATTTTATCTGTTTTGACCTTTGTTCTGTTCCCTCAAGCAGGTGCCTCATATCCTTCATTTCTCCTAACTTCCTGTTTCCAATAATGGGCGCCGCAGTTGTCATCTGGAAAAATCTCTCAGGACGCGTGTGATGTCACTGCTTCCTTCTGTGAGTGGGTATGGTGCTCCCGCAACCAGCCCTAACCAATGCCCGTTGTCCCACTCACAGCCAGTGAACAGTCCTAATGCCCGTCAATTGTCCCCATAGCTAGTGACCAGCCCGATGCCACACCCGCAACCTCAGCCAGTGGCCAGCCCCAAGCCATGCCTGCAACCTAACCCACAGCCAGTTACCAGCCCTAAGCCATGCCAGTGACCAGCCCTAAGCCATGCCAGTGACCAGCCCTAAGCCATGCCAGTGACCAGCCCTAAGCCATGCCAGTGACCAGCCCTAAGCCATGCCAGTGACCAGCCCTAAGCCATGCCAGTGACCAGCCCTAAGCCATGCCAGTGACCAGCCCTAAGCCATGCCAGTGACCAGCCCTAAGCCATGCCAGTGACCAGCCCTAAGCCATGCCAGTGACCAGCCCTAAGCCATGCCCGCCACAGCCAGTGACCAGCCCTAAGCCATGCCCACCACAGCCAGTGACCAGCCCTAAGCCATGCCCGCCACAGCCAGTGACCAGCCCTAAGCCATGCCCGCCACAGCCAGTGACCAGCCCTAAGCCATGCCCGCCACAGCCAGTGACCAGCCCTAAGCCATGCCCGCCACAGCCAGTGACCAGCCCTAAGCCATGGCCGCCACAGCCAGTGACCAGCCCTAAGCCATGCCCGTCACAGCCAGTGACCAGCCCTAAGCCATGCCCGCCACAGCCAGTGACCAGCCCTAAGCCATGCCCACCACCTAGCCCACAGCCAGTGACCAGCCCTAAGCCATGCCCACCACCTAGCCCACAGCCAGTGACCAGACCTAAGCCATGCCCGCCATCTAGCCCACAGCCAGTGACCAGCTCTAAGCAATGCCTGCCAGTCAGTGACCAGCCCATTACCATGCCCGCCACAGCCAGTGACCAGCCCATTGCCATGCCCGTCACCTAACCCACAGCCAGTGACCAGCCCTATGCAATGCCCGCCAGAGCCAGTGACCAGCCCTAAGCAATGCCCTCCAAGTAACCCACAGCCAGTGACCAGCCCTACCAATTCACCCACAGCCAATGAACAGCCCTAAGCAATGAAGGCATGCACAGCCAGCAGCGTCAATGAATTTCCATGGAATCCTGGGTAATATAAATTATAAATCCTCCTCGGAAACAAGTCAGGTGTGATGTGCCCTACCTGCTTTGATCGCCCCCCCCCACACACACACACACATTAGGAAAAACATACAAAAAAAAAGCTTTACTGTCCATGGGAAAAGGGAGTGAAGGGTGAAAAGTGGGCATGGTTCTGGAGTGCAGCCTAATTTAGCCAAACTGCATTTTCACCATCTATCCAAAGCTTTCCATGTGACACTACAAGAGCCTCGGCACAATATCCAAAAGAACTTTTAAAGAAGCCAGATTTAATTTTTTATCTTGATCGCTTCTCACCTCAATGTAGTGCAGGACATCTCGGAAGATTGAGCGCTGTTTGCGGCGGTCGGTTTTCGCCCGGTATTTGTTGCTGTCGGTGGCTAATGCTTTCAGCGTTACACACAGAGTGTCCACATCCTCGTACTCAAAGTCCTCCTAAAGATGGACAGAACGATAATTGAAAACATGCCAAAAAAAGAAAAGAGGGGGCATTGGGGGAGGGGTTTCATCTATGAACGTATTTTACCTCCAAATCGCGTCCCAGCTCATACAGAAGGGCGAGGCTTTCTCCGCCGGCGATGCGCAGGCTGACGTTCTCGCTGGACAGGACTCCGGAGAAGTACGGGAGGTGGCTAAGAGACAGAGGTGTCATGTGACCAAGATGGACATACAGACATTTTTTAACATATGCAAAAATCATACATCAACAAAAAGTGCTAAAGACCTTAGAGCATTTCCAGGAGCGCACAGCAATGGCGGGCTTCATAGTTCTCTATAGGTTCCTATCAAGGATTCAATGCAAACCAAGGATTACGTTGTGCCTAGTGTTCAGCCATATCTTTACATGAGCCATATATTGATAGTTTATGCACATCGAAGATTGTTCATAGGCCCTATTTCTCAGGAAAAACTTTAGACAAAGGGGCACATTAAGGCCTTATCTACATGGGAGCTTACAGCTGTGGCCAAAAGTTTTGAGAATGACACGAATATTATTTTCACAAAGTCTGCTGCCTTGGTTTTTATGATGGCAATTTGCATATTCTTCAGAAGGTTATGAAGAGTGGTCAAACCAATAGCAAATAAAAGTGCAAAAGAAGTTGATGCGGCGCTACCTATAAGTGATCAAGTGTCGGGGTGAAATTATATGTAAACTTCATAAAATAAACTCCATAAAAAAGGGGAGTGACACCAATAGAATATAATAAAATAAACTAAGTGCGGTACACGTATCAATCCAATCGGATCGGTTGGATCTTACTGTGTGTGGTAAAACTTGTGCAAAAGGTGCTGTTGTGCAAATAAATAAATAAACAAATTCCAAAGTAAGTGATGAATTTATTCCAATACTATTATTTGCAGTGCAGAAACTAATAAATAGTGTATGATTACTGTAAACAAGATAGTGTCCAAAAGGGGAATTCCTGGTGGTATAGTGGTGAAAGTGTAAGGCAACTCCCAATAATAGATAAAAGGTTGCAATCACCCTTGTAACCACTGGGTGTCGCACCACATATACAACCTGTTAGTGTGGTAGGCAGGTTGGTGTATATCCCGGGGGTTCCTCTCCTCGACCCAGCAGGCACAGGCTGGCGGTTTCACATAAAGGAAAGGGAGGGGAGCCCCATGATGCAGTATATATTAATACGCAATAGAAAAGATAGTAGTGACTCACGGTGAGGCTGCCTCGGATCAGTATAGAGCGTTCACCGGGAAGCTTCCACGTTCCACGGCTGGAAAGTCCGAAACCGGAAGTGACGTTATGACGCAATGGACTCCGCCCTACACGTTTCGTCAGAGGCCGCTCCAGCAGACGTCCTCTGACGAAACGCGTAGGGCGGAGTCCATTGCGTCATAACGTCACTTCCGGTTTCGGACTTTCCAGCCGTGGAACGTGGAAGCTTCCCGGCGAACGCTCTATACTGATCTGAGGCAGCCTCACCGTGAGTCACTACTATCTTTTCTATTGCGTATTAATATATACTGCATCATGGGGCTCCCCGCTCTTTCCTTTATGTGAAACCGCCAGCCTGTGCCTGCTGGGTCGAGGAGAGGAACCCCCGGGATATACACCAACCTGCCTACCACACTAACAGGTTGTATATGTGGTGCGACACCCAGTGGTTACAAGGGTGATTGCAACCTTTTATCTATTATTGGGAGTTGCCTTACACTTTCACCACTATACCACCAGGAATTCCCCTTTTGGACACTATCTTGTTTACAGTAATCATACACTATTTATTAGTTTCTGCACTGCAAATAATAGTATTGGAATAAATTCATCACTTAATTTGGAATTTGTTTATTTGCACAACAGCACCTTTTGCACAAGTTTTACCACACACAGTAAGATCCAACCGATCCGATTGGATTGATACGTGTACCGCACTTAGTTTATTTTATTATATTCTATTGGAGTCACTCCCCTTTATGGAGTTTATTTTATGAAGTTTACATAGAATTTCACCCCGACACTTGATCACTTATAGGTAGCGCCGCATCAACTTCTTTTGCACTTTCATTTGACTTTTAACCCCTCAGGGTTTGGTTGTTGGCTGCTTACACCTATTTATTCACTATCACCGCACACTCCATAGCGCTGGTCACCTCTATTCTTTTTTATAAATCAATAGCAAACCCATTCTCTGCCATAAAAGTTACTTTATTACCCTAAAGAAATTCCCACTGATTTTGTGAAGAAGGCTTTAGGGCGCCCGAGAAAGTCCGGCAGGTGACTATCTCCAACAAATGATTGGGGCACCACCAGTGCAGAGCTTGCTCAGGAATGGCAGCAGGCCGGTGTGAGTACATCTGTTCGCATAGTGAGGAGAAGACTTTTGGGTGATGGCCTGGTGTCAAGAAGGGCAGCAAAGAAGCCACTTCTCTCCAGGAAAAACATCAGGGACAGACTGATATTCTGCAAAAGGTACCGGGATTGGACTGCTGAGGACTGGGGGGAAAGTAATTTTCTCTGATCAAACCCCTTTTCCATTGTTTTGGGGCATCCAGAAAAAACCTTGTCCAGAGAAGAAAAGGTGAACTCTACCATCAGTCCTGTGTCCTGCATCCTGAGACCATTCATGTGTGGGGTTGCTTCTCAGACAAGGGGGTTGGCTCACTCACAACTTTGCCTAAGAACACCGCCATGAATAAAGAATGGTACAAAAACATCCTCCGAGAGCAACTTCTCCCAACCATCCAAGAACAGTTTGGTGAAGAACAATGCCTTTTCCAACATGATGGAGAACCTTGCCATAAGGCAAAATTGATAAATAAGTGGCTTGGGGGAACAAAAAACATTGAAATTTTGGGTCCATGGCCACGAAACTCCCCAGACCTCATTGAGAACTTGTGGTCAATCCAAGAGTTGGGTGAACAAAAACCCCCCACAAATTCTGACAAACTCCAAGCATTGATTATGCAAGAATGGGCCGCCATCAGTCAGGATGTGGCCCAGAAGTTGGGAGAAGTTCCTCCGAGAGCAACTTCTCCCAACCATCCAAGAACAGTTTGGTGAGGAACAATGCCTTTTACAGCATGATGGAGAACCTTGCTGTAAAGCAAAAGTGATAAGTGGCTTGGGGGAACAAAACATTGGGAAACTCCCCAGACCTCATTGAGAGCTTTTGGTCAATCCCCACGAGTTGGGTGAACAAACCCCCCCCCCCCCCCCCCCCACCCCACAAATTCTGACAAACTCCAAGCATTGACTATGCAATAATGGGCGGCCATCAGTCAGGATGTGGCCCTGAAGTTGACGGCATGCCAGGGCCAATTGCAGGGGTCTTGAAAAAGAAGGGTCAACACTGCAAATGTTGACTATTTGCATAAACTTCATGTAATTGTCAATAAAAGTCTTTGACACTTCTGAAATGTTTGGAATTATCCTTCCGTATACCATAGTAACATCTGACAAAAAGATCTACGAACACCGAAGCAGCAGACTGCAAATTTTGCCTAAGGAAACCGTCATGAATAAAGAATGGTACAAAAACATCCTTCGAGAGCAACTTCTCCCAACCATCCAAGAACAGTTTGGTGAGGAACAATGCCTTTTCCAGCATGATGGAGCACCTTACCATAAAGCAAAAGTGATAACTAAGTGGCTTGAGGAACAAAACATCAAAACTTTGGGTCCATGGCCACGAAACTCCCCAGACCTCATTGAGAACTTGTGGTCAATCCAAGAGGTGGGTGAATAACCCCCCCCCCCCCCCCCACCAATTCTGACAAACTCCAAGCATTGATTATGCAAGCATAGGCTGCCATCAGTCAGGATGTGGCCCCGAAGTTGACGGCATGCCAGGGCCAATTGCAGGGGTCATGAAAAAGAAGGGTCAACACTGCAAATGTTGACTCTTTGCATAAACTTCATGTAATGGTCAATAAAAGTCTTTGACACTTCTGAAATGTTTGGAATTATACACTTCAGTATACCATAGTAACATCTGACAAAAAGATCTACAAACACTGAAGCAGCAGAATTTGTAAAAATTAATATTGGTGTCTTTTTTAAAAAACTTTTTGCCACGGTTAAACATCCATAGTGGACCACAGCCATCTTGAGTAAGGGCAGATAATGTAGCATTTACTTCCTGGAATCTATTTGCCCTTAGCTTAGGAATGCAGGCAGGAGGGTGCGCTTAACCAGCTCACAACCGACCTATAGCAGATTTGCCGTTACAGGGCAGCCCGTTCTGTGCAGAGTCATGTATGTACAATATATACACACACATATATATATATATATATATATATATATATATATATATATATATATATATATATATATATATATATATACATACACACACACAATTATATATATAAAGATTTTTATTACACACACATACATATATATATATATATATATATATATATATATATATATATATATATATATATATATATATATATATATATATATATACACACAGAATTCTGCACTTCCGCATAGGGGGAGCGCGCCGCCAGTCAGCAGGTGCCGGCCAATGGATGTCCGCTGGCACCCACTTGTCGTCGGGCAGAGACACAGGACAGAGCTCTAGCCAATCAACATCACCTTCCTGACACATTTTAAGTTGTGCATTAAAAATTATACATTATAAATAGTGCAACCTCACATAGAATACTCAGTCATTGCGGCACAGACCAACTCCTCCTCCTCTCACAGTATCATTTTTAATGCACAACTTAAAATGTGTCAGGAATGTGATGTTGATTGGCTAATATACAAGCAGTGGATCTATAGGGCTTATCAATTAAAATCTGCTATGTTTTGGGCAATTAACTATGTAGCCACGCCCATATGGGTGGTATCTCCTCCCACATCTCTGAGGGTCATGTGGAGGCCTAGTCTACCATATTTAAGCCATAGACTTAGTCGTGGCCTCCAGGCTCTGAGGAAGAGGCTTGGCCTTGAAATGCGTCAGCCCTCCACTTCTATGAGATATTGGACTCCTGTAAAAATGCTGCTTTTGGAATTGAAATACTTGACTTCACGCATGTTTGTGAGTAGCTGATTTTTATCCTTTTATTATCAATAAACTTGCTGAGGATAATGCACTAGGCTGGTGCGCCCTTTCTTTGTTTTGTGTTTACGGTGTTTGGTCGACCGCCCCGGTCGTAGAGGGCAGCAAAGCCTAGCCATAGTGGATGCAAAGTATGAGTACAAGTTTCAAGATTGAGGCAGCCTGAGGACCAGGTTCTGAGCAGCTCTAATCTTTTTCTGGAACTTACCCAGCACAGTGCCTTGTTATAAACCACTGACTTCAATACTTGATCACCTCTCTTGTTTCAATATCTTCTGTAGCGAGTTTCATATTATTGTTGTGTTTTGTTTTGTTTTTCTGACACAGCTGACATATACCCTTCTGGGCTATGATAGGTTCTCTTTTGCCACCAATTCCCAATCAGGCCCTCGTGGATCTGGAGGTTTTACTTTAAGGCATGCACCTATTGCTGACTACTGCTGTATACCGTGTTTGACTTATCTGTATGTTCTCTTTTGTTCTTGCCCTTTCCTATGTGCTGTAAAAACAAAAGTTTTTGCTCTTTTTCAATAAACAAAGATTGAACTAAAAATAGTCAGATTGAGAAAGAAAAGTTCCAATTTTAGCAACCGGAGCTGCCAGGTGCTACATGCAGTCTATTCAGGTTTATGGGAATGCAGCGGCTGCACAAACATGGGGCTGCTCGTCCCAATTTACCAGCCGTGCGGGTGCAGGTGTGCTCCCTCCCAGGATGCAATGCTGAGGAATAAATTGCCACTTACAGCCCACACAGTCACCTGATAAGGATAAGAAAATTTAAATGGGCAAAGTTGCAGAATTCAGGAACCTGTCAGTCCAATTGTGTTTTTACTGACAGCTATAGAAACGGTTTGAGTGTTTTTCTGTGATTGGTTCAAACTTGCAAATACATACTGGACACTCTCCCTAATAAAATTTACCGCTCACCTTTCCAGCGCCTTCTGTATCCGGCTGGCAGGGCAGATGGTCAGCAGCAGCGCCCAGGACTGAATGGCACAACACACCAGGCCTTGTAGATTGGCCGGACTGCTGTTCTCAGAATACAACAAGGTGAAGATGCCCTCCAGACAGTTGAGACTGGAAGCCAAGTCCTGCGGGAGAGACGGAGATGAGTCACACCGCCCTCCTTTCCCCCCACTTCACCGCTCTATACAAGAAGCTGTGAGCTTAGAACAGTCACCGATGTATGAATAGAACACCCTACCTCGTCATCTGTAGCAGCGATGTAACAGCAAATCCCCAGCGCGGCGGCACACTGCAAGAAAACAGGAAAATGGTACATCAGGGAACAATATTTTAATCGGAAATAACTGGACAGGAGAAAAAAAAAAAAACACTTGTCTGCAATATTTTATAAAGCAGCCGTTCCTAATCAGGGTTCTGATCACAGTTCCTAAAGCAATCAGCAAGCTTCATCTTTTAGACAAGTACCACCGACACCTATGATCATTTTACCTATTCTTAAGGGGCACTTTTCCCACCGACCACCCAATGGAAGGCGCCTTCTTCCCACCGACCACCCAATGGAAGGCGCCTTCTTCCCACCGACCACCCAATGGAAGGCGCCTTCTTCCCACCGACCACCCAATGGAAGGGACATTCTTCCCAGCGACCACCCAATGGAAGGCGCCTTCTTCCCAGCGACCACCCAATGGAAGGCGCCTTCTTCCCACCGACCACCCAATGGAAGGCGCCTTCTTCCCACCGACCACCCAATGGAAGGCACCTTCTTCCCACCGACCACCCAATGGAAGGCGCCTTCTTCCCAGCGACCACCCAATGGAAGGCGCCTTCTTCCCAGCGACCACCCAATGGAAGGCGCCTTCTTCCCAGCGACCACCCAATGGAAGGCACATTCTTCCCAGCGACCACCCAATGGAAGGCACATTCTTCCCAGCGACCACCCAATGGAAGGCACATTCTTCCCAGCGACCACCCAATGGAAGGCACATTCTTCCCAGCGACCACCCAATGGAAGGCACATTCTTCCCAGCGACCACCCAATGGAAGGCACATTCTTCCCAGCGACCACCCAATGGAAGGCACATTCTTCCCAGCGACCACCCAATGGAAGGCACATTCTTCCCAGCGACCACCCAATGGAAGGCACATTCTTCCCAGCGACCACCCAATGGAAGGCACATTCTTCCCAGCGACCACCCAATGGAAGGCACATTCTTCCCAGCGACCACCCAATGGAAGGCACATTCTTCCCAGCGACCACCCAATGGAAGGCACATTCTTCCCAGCGACCACCCAATGGAAGGCACATTCTTCCCAGCGACCACCCAATGGAAGGCACATTCTTCCCAGCGACCACCCAATGGAAGGCACATTCTTCCCAGCGACCACCCAATGGAAGGCACATTCTTCCCAGCGACCACCCAATGGAAGGCACATTCTTCCCAGCGACCACCCAATGGAAGGCACATTCTTCCCAGCGACCACCCAATGGAAGGCACATTCTTCCCAGCGACCACCCAATGGAAGGCACATTCTTCCCACCGACCACCCATGGAAGGCACATTCTTCCCACCGACCACCAATGGAAGAGACATTCTTCCCACCGACCACCAATGGAAGAGACATTCTTCCCACTGACCACCAATGGAAGAGACATTCTTCCCACTGACCACCAATGGAAGAGACATTCTTCCCACTGACCCCCAATGTAAGGAGCATTCATCCCCTCTCCCAATAACCATCTAAGGAAGCCCCTCTCCACTGACCACAAGTGGTTATACATAGAAGGCATGAAGGTAAAAAAAAACTTCAAGCCTATACAAAGGTAAAAAACCTGTGTGCAGCAGCCCCTCAAAATTCTTACCTGAGCTCCATGTTGAACCAGAGATGTGCACAAGACCAATGGGCTCTCTGCCACCTCATTGGCTAAAACATTGGCCATTGGCTCCCACTACTGTCAATCACAGCCAGTAAGCCAATGAGGAGAGAGAGTGGGGGTGGGGCCAAGCCACACTGAATGGACGGACGGCGCAGCGGCTCGGGAATGAGCCTGCTTGGATGCCCCCATAACAAGCTGCTTGCTATGAGGGCCCTTGGCAGGAGGGAGGGGCCAGGAGCGCCAACAGGGGACCCAAGTAGAGCAGGATCTGGGCTGCTCTGTGCAAAACCATATGGAGCACCAATTGGAAAACCAGTTTTCACTGACCGTTTCCTTTCCCTGCAGTATTATGGTTTATTCATTCAATACTTAAAATAATTCAAATGCACAAAGCACCCTCCTTATTTCTATAAATCAGGTGACCGTTCACAGTAATGTCCATGTGGGATATAGTAATGAATAGGGTTCCCAGAGACCAGGAAGTCATTTCCAGGGTTCCTCCAAGGTAAAGGTTGGGAAAGGCTGCACTAGAGATACGAATCAACAAATGAAACGTCAGAATCTACCAGCTGAAGAAAAACAGCTGCAGGATGGGTTGAGGACATTTTATTGGCGGGAGCCTTTCCTCGGCTGCAAAGGCCGACGTACAAATCCTGAATGAATGTCCTGCCAGGACAGCTTAGTTGGGCTTAGCCAGAGATCTTACTCCGACTACAGTTCTGCGACGCAGCAACGACACGATTTTTCTGGCAATGAGGAAATCAGGTCCCCCATACAAGAGACAAAATGTCCTGCGATATCCAGAACTATATGGGGGAGGGAAGGGAGTGTACTATTTGTCATGGAGTCTAAGGTGGTGGAACCATTCACATATAAAGTATTCTGTTCTATTACACCAGTATAAATGGGAAGAGTTGTACCAAATACATGCACTGATTAGTAGGTCGAGTGCAAGCAACCGTATTACCACTTCCTGCCCGTAGGAGGTCATATAACGTCCTGGACTTTGAGTGGAGATATCTGGATGATGGAAGGGTCCTGTGCGTGTTCAGTGCGATCGTGGTGCGAATTCAGCCATACAAACTGTATGGCTGAATTTGCACCACACAGACATCGCATGTAATTTTAGGAGCAGTGCGCTCCGAATTACATGCGATCTCTGTGATTGCATAAATGTGAACCGGCATTAAAATGAAGGTGCGTGTTATACGCCGATAAATACGGTATACGCTTTTTGTGATTTTTTTTTTAACAAAAATATGTAGCAGAATACAAAATTGGCCTAAACTAATAAAAAAAAATTTGGTTTTTTTTTATTTTTTTTATTGGGAATGTTTTATAGCAGAAAGTAGAAAATATTGGTGTTTTTTCAAAATTGACGCTTTTTTTTTTTTTTAGCACTAAAAGAAAAAAAAAAAAAGATTGCACAGGTGATTAACCACTTAAGCCCCGGAAGATTTTACCCCCTTCTGGACCAGGGCCTATTTTGCGATTTGGCACTGCGTGACTTTAACGGACAATTTCGCGGTCGTGCGAAACTGTACCCAAATGAAATTGGACGTCTTTTTTTCCCCACAAACAGAGCTTTCTTTTGGTGGTATTTGATCACCTGTGCGATTTTTTGATCATGCGCTATAAACAAAAAAAGGACAATTTTGCAAAAATAACAATATTTTTCACATTTTTTTATATGAAATTCCCCAGAAAAAAAAATGTAAAAATCAAAATTTAACATTTTAGGCCAATTTGTTTTCTGCTACCTATGTTTGCTAAAACAAATCGCAAAAAGCGTATTTTGATTGGTTTGCGCAAAAGTTATTGCGTTTACTAACAAAGGGAAAGATTTTTGTCATTTTAATTTTTTTATTATTTTTTTAACGAGTAATGGCCGCGATCTGCGATTTTTTTTGCGGGACTGCAACATTGCGACGGACAGATCGGACCCTTGACTGACACTTTTGGGGGTACCAGTGACATTACTACAGTAATCAGTGCTATACATATGCACTGTTACTGTAAAAAAAGACTGGCAGGGAAGGGGTTAACATTATTTGAGAAGGAGGGGTTAAGTGTATCCCTAGGGGCGTGATTCTAACTGTGATTGGATGTGGCTTTTCATGTAACAGCAGAGATCTACGGTCCTACATAGCAGGATCGTATGATCTCTGCTGTTACACAGGGGAGAATGACAGACGGCTTTGTTTACATTAGCCACCTGCCTTTCTCCCAGTGTAACCGACGATCGCGAGTGAGCGGCGGACATCGGGTCCGCCGCTCACATGCGCGGGGGGGGGGTTCCTGGAGCGAGCGGGAGCACGCTTCCGGTGGCGCGCGCTCGCTCCCTAGAACCTCACAGGCTAGCGACGTAGATCTACGTCACTTTGCCTGTGAGGGGCTGACTGCTGACGTAAATAGTTGTTAGGCAGTCGGCAAGTGGTTAAGTACCACCAAAAGAAAGCTCTATTTGTGGGAAAAAAGGACATCAATTTTATTTGGGTAAGGCGTTGCACGACCACCCAGTTGTCAGTTAAAGCAATGCAGTGCCGAATCGCAAAAAATGGCCTGGTCACTAAGGGGGTAAAACCTTCCGGAGCTGAAGTGGTTAAGTAGAACTCCTCTATTGTCCCAGCAACGGTTCCCCACCTCAAAATTTCAGAGCACCATCCCCTGGCTAAACCCTTCTATCCTAGACTCACGCTTTGTCGGGCGGATGCTCCAGAGCTGGAGTCTGTCAGGATGCTGATCAGAAGGTTCTTTACACTGTGGAAGACTTCTTCGCCCTCGGAGCCGGATCCCAGCTGGATGCAGAGAAGGGACAGCAATGCCGCGGCCAGAGATTGCTCCTCCTCCTTACCTGCAGAATGAGATGGGCAGAAATGGTCACATGGCGATAGCGGCAGCCATATTGTCAGCTGATCCCAGCCAGAGCTGGGTGTACATACCTTTCTTCAGACAACGTTCTAGAGCGTCTGTGAGCGTCACTCTCCTCTCCAGCAAGAAATCTCCAAGGACCTGGGAGGACAGGGCGAGACGCAGGTTCCCCAGTGCTGTAAGCCTCGTCTTCACACTGTGGGAGAAAAGTAAAAAGTGTCAGCTGGAGGTCTCATTGTGGCACCCTCCTGTCACCTCCCCCCTCCTGCCGCTTTATCACCTCCTGTCCAGCAGATTGTCTATATCTTCTTTCAGCTTATCTTCCCGCTGCTCCTGGCAGGACTGCAAGTCCAACGCATCGCTGCCTGATGGAGAAGCAAACACAAGATGGCCGACGTTATTCTGAGTGGATCAATTGGGTCCTAAGCTTGAGATCACATGAGCAACCAGACATTCTGTGATTGGTTATTATAGTATTTACCTAGTAACTATTAGAAAAAATAAAAAAAATAGCCTAAGTGCTAACACTTGCCTCTCCTGTTCTACAATGCACTCGGGGGGGGGGGGGTTAGGAATCTGGGAAATGGGCTGCTGGGGACTCAGAGGGGGGGGGGGGGTGGAAAGACTCCAGGGGGACAAGATGGCCGACATTATCCTGAGTGGACTTATAACTGGGGTCCTAAGCTTGAGATCACAAGAGCAACCAGACATTCTGTGATTGGTTATTATTAGAGTATTTAAAAAGTAGCCAGAAGGCTAACACTCGCCTCTCATGTTCTACAATGCACTCCAGTGGGGGGGGCTGGGAAATGGGCTGCTGGGGACTCTGGGGAAGGAACTGGAGAACGGACTGCTAGGGTCTCCGGAGGGGGGGGGGGCCAGGGGAAAAAGATGGCCGACATTATCCTGAGTGGACTTATAACTGGGGTCCTAAGCTTGAAATCACATGAGCAACCAGACATTCTGTGATTATTATTAGAATATTTACCTTAACCACTTGCCGATTGCCAGCAGTATATGGGGAGACTGGCGACTCCAGGGGGATAAAGGGGGAGACTGGCGACTCCAGGGGGATAAAGGGGGAGACTGGCGACTCCAGGGGGATAAAGGGGGAGACTGGCGACTCCAGGGGGATAAAGGGGGAGACTGGCGACTCCGGGGGGGGGGGGAATGGGGAGACTGGCGACTCCGGGGGGGGGGGGGAATGGGGAGACTGGCGACTCCGGGGGGGGGGGGGAATGGGGAGACTGGCGACTCCGGGGGGGGGGGGAATGGGGAGACTGGCGACTCCGGGGGGGGGGGGAATGGGGAGACTGGCGACTCCGGGGGGGGGGGGGAATGGGGAGACTGGCGACTCCGGGGGGGGGGGGGGAATGGGGAGACTGGCGACTCCAGGGGGGAGAGGGGGGGGGAAATGGGGAGACTGGCGACTCCAGGGGGGAGAGGGGAGATGGGGACTCAAACTGTTCTCACATTTCAATGCATATGTAATAAGCCGGTCCAAAATCCGTGGCACTCACCCTTGCACCCTGCCTGCCCTCATATCAGAGACACTCAATCAGCCGCTGTGCAGAGGATGATGTCATCCAAGGACAGACTGAGGGCGATTGCAGTTAAGTCAACACAGAATTCAACAAAAACAGAAAAAGTTCTGGCACGTTTTCCCCATTTCTGATGTCCTATACACTCACCTGACCCCTCCTCCGCCACGCTAACAGTCTCGCTCGCACTGCTGCAGTGACTGAGGACGTCGCTGGCTGCTTCATCATCGCTGGCTTCGGAATCCGCTCGTGTCCCTTGCCGGGACCCTGAAATACAAGAGAGACGTATGAGCTCTGTGACACTTGTCACTACATGGATATTAATAGTGAGTGCAGAATGGGGGGGGGGGGGGGGGGAGCACACACATTGTACAAAGCAGAAAGAAAATCCACATCCAGCCAGACACACACACATATTTTGTTCTGTGACCTGTACAATCACATGAGGTCTATGAGCTAAAAGACATCCAAATAAGTATAGCCAAGGATGCAGCTATTCAAGAATAAATAATCTGTGCTTGAATAGCTGTAGGGGGAAACATTGGGGGTCTAATAGACCCCCAAATAAATAGCTGCACAAAATATCATGTGGCAGAAAATTGCAACTACCACCATTTTATTCTCCAGGGCCTCCAGGATTACAGTCATTTCTAGGGACAAAATGCTAATTTTAAGGTTGTGCAAAAAAAGTAAAAACTGCCCCTGTAGATAAGGAGTTGAAGGAGGTGAAAGGATCCCCCCTGCTGGTACTGAAAATAATAATAAAGTACAAATGAAGTGTTTGCCCCCCTTGTATCCTAGGACAGGGAACAATGGCCCATCTGACCAACCGATTAACATAAGAATAGAATGATTGGCGTTTTGCATAGGAGGGGCTGACAATTCTACGCCATCAATCTTCAGGAATTTCCTTTTAGACCCCAATGGAGCCGACGCCAATTACCCAGCGGGGGTTCCCGACAATTATATGCTAGAAGCAGTCCCATTGAAAGCATCTCTCGCTCTTTCCACACTGTATTGTCAAAAGTATTGGGACGCCTGCCTTTACACACACATGAACTCTAATGGCATCCCAGTCTTAGTCTGTAGGGTTCAATATTGGGTTGGCCCACACACGTGTGCTTTCTCATTGGCACATAAAGAGTCCCATTAACCTGTTCCTGCCCCTTTTTTGGGGAGTAAGGTTTTTTTTCTGATTTATACACTATATTGCCAAAAGTATTGGGACGCCTGCCTTTACACACACATGAACTTTAATGGCATCCCAGTCTTAGTCCGTAGGGTTCAATATTGAGTTGGCCCACCCTTTACAGCTATAACAGCTTCAACTCTTCTGGGAAGGCCGTGCACAAGGTTTAGGAGTGTCTATGGGAATGTTTGACCATTCTTCCAGAAGCGCATTTGTGAGGTCAGGCACTGATGTTGGGGAGAAGGCCTGGATCGCAGCCTCCGCTTTAATTCATCCCAAAGGTGTTCTATCGGGTTGAGGTCAGGACAGTCAAGTTTCTCCACCCCAAACTCGCTCATCCATGTCTTTGTGGACCTTGCTTTGTGGACTGGTCCAAATCATTTAATGGGGGGGGGGGGGGGGGGGGATTATGGTGTGGGGTTGTTTTTCAGGTGTTGGGCTGCTCCAGAGGTTGGCTTAGGGGTTCCTCCAGAGGTTGGCTTAGGGGTTCCTCCAGAGGTTGGCTTAGGGGTTCCTCCAGAGGTTGGCTTAGGGGTTCCTTGAGCAATGGGCAATTTCTGCCTCTCAGAACCCTTAGTTCCAGTGAAGGGAACTCTTAAGGTGTCAGCATACCAAGACATTTTGGACAATTTCATGCTCCCAACTTCGTGGGTAAATTTTGGGGATGTCCCCTTCCTGTTCCATTACTGCACACCAGGGCAGAAAGCACTGGCAGTTGGAACGCTGGTCAGTGAGGGGTTGCTTCTTATGCTCCTAGATTGTCTATAGATACATGTCTCTTACCACATATAGCATTACATCTTGAGTATTACTGGATACCACCACTTATATCCGGTCACAGACATGTGTCTCGCTCCTTCATGTTGAGCCATAATTGTGACTCCCTGTAAGCTAGTGTGTCCTATCCACCCCTGTGGGGCTATGGGAGGATCTCCCTCCTGGGAGGACGTTTTATTTATGGAAGTGCTCTTTGGCTAACAGTCATCCATCACTTATATGACATCCCATACCCCGAGGAAGACCTTATCGCATGGTCGAAACGCGTTGGGGTCCACTATATTGGGTGTGATTCTTTGATCACTGTCCATTGTTTTTTTTTATCTGTTTGTGATATTCAATATGACGGATATACATCTGTAACCAAAGCTCATATTTTAAGTCTTGATTTCCACAATGAGTATTTTAATATTTTTTGAATAAAGATGAATATTTTTACATATCCATAGTCCAATTTAATTCGCTGCCTGAAAACCCCTGGGGGGCTTTTTCCTTTTTTCTGGATAAGCGAGTTTGGGGTGGAGGAACTTGATGTCGTCTGGTAATCGCCGGGTTGTTCTGAATACGGAAATATTTCGGATGTAAAGAAATTTTGAGTTGAAAGGTAACATCTACATCAGCCTCTCTCAACCTTTTCAACACAGAGGAACCCTTGAAATAAATTTCTGGTCTTGGGGAACCCCGGCTAAAAATTAAAAATCTACAACTCCTGACACATTAGTGTGACAGTCAGTGGGAAGAATGCTCCTTACTCTTCTCATCATTGGGAAGAATTACCCCCCTTACAGATAGCTAAAAGGAACAATGGTGTCATTGGGAACTTATCTGAGAGGCAGAAATTGCCCATTGCTCAAGGAACCCCTAAGCCAACCTCTGGAGGAAACCCCCCAGCAAACCTCTGGAGGAAACCCCCCAGCAAACCTCTGGAGGAAACCCCCCAGCAAACCTCTGGAGGAAACCCCCCAGCAAACCTCTGGAGGAAACCCCCCAGCAAACCTCTGGAGGAAACCCCCCAGCAAACCTCTGGAGGAAACCCCCCAGCAAACCTCTGGAGGAAACCCCCCAGCAAACCTCTGGAGGAAACCCCTAAGCCAACCTCTGGAGGAACCCTGGTTGAGAAACCCTGGTCTACATACACATCTGTAAGGCCCTATTCATACCAGAAATTGCCCATTGCTCGAGGAACCCCTTAGCAAACCTCTGGAGGAACCCCTTAGCAAACCTCTGGAGGAACCCCTTAGCAAACCTCTGGAGGAACCCCTTAGCAAACCTCTGGAGGAACCCCTTAGCAAACCTCTGGAGGAACCCCTTAGCAAACCTCTGGAGGAACCCCTTAGCAAACCTCTGGAGGAACCCCTTAGCAAACCTCTGGAGGAACCCCTTAGCAAACCTCTGGAGGAACCCCTTAGCAAACCTCTGGAGGAACCTGGTTGAGAAACCCTGGTCTACATACACATCTGTAAGGCCCTATTCATACCTGCGGATTCCTAGAAATGCGCAAAAAAAAAAAAAAGGGAGCATTGTGCTTACAGTGCCATTGATTCTTAATGGCATCCCGAACATGGCTAACAGACACCTGATGGGTAATGGTATTCTGATAGAACACCAGAAATGGCGGAGAATGATACATTATTGTTACATTTTACAGAATGATAGCTATGGCAACATGTATTGTTCTAATGCAGAGAGTCCAGACACCCCCCTCTCCGCTAGGAGTATTATTTTACAGAAGTGATCTTTTCGGGAATATCTGCCATGTTGGGAGGTTTCAGTGACCTGAGCTGGGGATGTCCCGAATTATCAGGCTCTGGAATCCCAGCTGATGATGAGGATTGCCGTCCCCTGCCCGGAAAACACACACCACCTGATCTGAGTCATTGTTGACACAATGTATCACTTTAATGACATTTCAGATCAACTTCCCTGCAGGTTGTCACAGACTGGATTTACATTGGCCAGATGGGCTCCCTTCGGTCAACTTGTTGATGGCCACACACACACAATTGGATCGATCGGTCAGCACCAGCAGCAGTGTGATGACCGATCCAAACATTGGTTTCTGATTCTATCCAATCAGAGAGACCCTCAAGCTGCCCAGACAAGATCCGACCCTGGAAAAAAATAACCAAAGAAATTTCCAAGCTCAACTTACTGACCAACTGAACTGACCAACCGTATGCGTTCATTGGCAACCGAATTCATAGTACAAAAAAGTGGGTGCTGCCCTCACCTGTAACTGGTCCCTGCAGCAAGGAGCATTGGAAAGGCAACGCATATGGTTGGTCTATGGCAGTGATGGCGAACCTTGGCACCCCAGATGTTTTGGGGGATGAACTACATTTCCCATGATGCTCAACTATACTGCAGAGAGCATGAACATCATGGGAAATATGGTTCCAAAACATCTGGGGTGCCAAGGTTCACCATCACTGCGTCTATTCGGTTGGTCGCAGGCTGGTCGGTAAGCTGAGCTTGGAAATTGCTTTTGTTTCTTTCATATGCGT
>NC_138775.1:11350054-11445054 GCF_965119305.1 Pelophylax lessonae
TGTACACCCCCAAATGTCTAATTGTGCCTCTCCTCCATATGTTGGTGTGTACACCCCCCCCCCCCCCAGATATCAGTGTATGCCTCCCCCATGTCCCCCCTGATATCAGGGTACATCTCCCCCTCCCCCATGTCCCCCCAGATATCAGGGTACATCTCCCCTCCCCCATGATATCAGGGTACATCTCCCCTCCCCCATGTCCCCCCAGATATCAGGGTACATGACCCCTCCATATATTTCGGTGTTCCTCAGCAGCCAATCAGCTCTCTCCCTGTATGGGATAGAAATCCTGATTGGTTGCCAGGGGTTACCTCACACTGGGTCTGTATACCCGGGAGGACCTATGACAGGACGGGTCCTCACACCCCCTTCCCCCCGGATCCCTCTCCCGCTCTTACCCCGGCTGGTGGGGCCCTTCTTACTCCTCCGGGCCCGTGGCATGCCGCCGTACTACTCAACAGCTGTCAGCGTGTGTGTGTGAGCCGCAATGGATGCCGGGAGCGACCAGACTACACCTCCCACAATGCACCGCGCCGACCACCTCCCCACGGTGACCAGCGTCGCCACGCCTACCTACGCAAGGTGACTGGCGCCGCCCCGCCCACCTCCAAATAGTGATTAGCGACGCCCCGCCTACATTCCCCCACAGTGACTAGGGACGCCCCACCCACCTTCCCCATACAGTGACCAGCGCCGCCCACCTTCAAAACCGATGTAACGTTAGAAAAACCATACCCCGTGAGAAATGCATACCTACGTCACTTCCTGTCAGGAACAGCTGAGCAGCGTAGCAGTGCGCATGCTCACAGCCCCGGTGACGTAATTGAACAGCTGACGCGACCTTCCCCACAGTGACTAGCGACGCCCCGCCCACCTTCCATGCACTGACCAGCTCGAGAACTCGGGAGGATCATGTGACTGGGCGGAGCTGGTCACTGATCTCAGAAGCTTCACAGAGAGGAACTCAACTCACTGGTCAGAGTTCCCGGATGTCTGCGGTGCTCTGTGAGGTACCGACCTGGAACAAGCATGTAGCCAGTGAAATGATCAGTCTACTCATAATACTGGTCCTAGAGGTCAGTCATGGCGCCCTAAACTCTCAGCTGCACCCCCCATGAGGGTCACATCAACATTATTACGTCACATTACCACCTGAAGGTACTGATTGGTCGCCTCCTGTATCCGCCGTGTCACACTGGGGCCACCAGGACATGTTCTAAGGCGTGGCTCATTATTTGCTGTCCCATATTTATTTTATTGCTCTATGTGACCCCCTACAGCAGGCGTTTTCAAACTATGGCCCTCCAGTTGTTCGGGAACTACAATTCCCATCATGCCTAGTCATGTCTGTGACTGTCAGAGTTTTACAATGCCTCATGGGATGTGTAGTTCCACAACAGCTGGAGGGCCGTAGTTTGAGGATCCCTGCTACAGTCTACGGTAACATCCACTCTGCGGGTTTCTATTGCCGTCTGTGTCCCCATATGGAAGATTTGTGATGGGGACAGAGACAGCAAAAGAAGCCAATTAACCACTTCAATACCGGGCACTCCCCCCCCCCCCCGCCTGCCCAGACTAATTGTCAGCTTTCAGCACGGTCACGCTTTGAATGACAATTGCACAGTCATGCAACACTGTATCCATATGTCATTTTTATCATTTATTTCACACAAACAGAGATTTCTTATGTTGGAATTTAATCACCGCTGGGGGTTTTCTTATTTGCTAAACAAACAAAAAAAAGACCAAAAAGTTTGAAAAATAAAACGTTTTTGTTTTGTTATAAAATTTTGCAAACCGGTCATTGTTCTCCTTCACCGATGTGCACTGATAGGCTGCAGGGATGGGCACTGATGAGGCAGCATTGATGGGCGCTGATAGACTGCAGTGATGGGCACTGATGAGGCAGCACTGATGTGGCCGCAGTGATGGGCACTGATGAGGCAGCATTGATGGATGCTGATAGACTGCAGGGATGGGCACTGATGTAGCGGCACTGATGGGCGCTGATAGACTGCAATGATGGGCACTGATGAGGCAGCACTAACGGGCACTGATGTAGTGACAGTGATGGGCACTAATGTGGCAGCAGTGATGGGCGCTGATAGACTGCAGTCATGGGCACTGATAAGGCAGCACTAATGGGCACTGATGTGGCCGCAGTGATGGGCACTGATGAGGCAGCACTAATGGGCACTGATGTGGCTGCAGTGATGGGCACTGATGAGGCAGCACTAATGGGCACTGATGTGGCTGCAGTGATGGGCACTGATGAGGCGGCGCTGATAGACTGCAGTGATGGGCAGTGATGTGGCTGCAGTGATGGGCACTGATGAGGCAGCACTAATGGGCACTGATGTTGCAGCAGTGATGGGCACTGATAGACTGCAGTGATGGGCACTGATGTGGCGGCAGTGATGGGCACTGATGAGGCAGCATTGATGGGCGCTGATAGACTGCAGTGATGGGCACTGATGTTGCAGCACTGATGTGGCCGCAGTGATGGGCACTGATGAGGCAGCATTGATGGATGCTGATAGACTGCAGGGATGGGCACTGATGTAGCGGCACTGATGGGCGCTGATAGACTGCAATGATGGGCACTGATGAGGCAGCACTAACGGGCACTGATGTAGTGACAGTGATGGGCACTAATGTGGCAGCAGTGATGGGCGCTGATAGACTGCAGTCATGGGCACTGATAAGGCAGCGCTAATGGGCACTGATGTGGCAGCAGTGATGGGCACTGATGAGGCTGCAGTGATGTGGCAGCACTGGTGGGCACTGATTGGCAGTGCCCATTAGTGCTGCCTCATCAGTGCCCATCACTGCGGCCTCATCAGTGCCCATCACTGCAGCACTGATGTGGCCGCAGTGATGGGCACTGATGAGGCAGCACTAATGGGCACTGATGTGGCTGCAGTGATGGGCACTGATGAGGCAGCACTAATGGGCACTGATGTGGCTGCAGTGATGGGCACTGATGAGGCCGCAGTGATGGGCACTGATGAGGCAGCACTAATGGGCACTGATGTGGCCGCAGTGATGGGCACTGATGAGGCAGCACTAATGGGCACTGATGTGGCTGCAGTGATGGGCACTGATGAGGCAGCACTAATGGGCACTGATGTGGCTGCAGTGATGGGCACTGATGAGGCGGCGCTGATAGACTGCAGTGATGGGCAGTGATGTGGCTGCAGTGATGGGCACTGATGAGGCAGCACTAATGGGCACTGATGTTGCAGCAGTGATGGGCACTGATAGACTGCAGTGATGGGCACTGATGTGGCGGCAGTGATGGGCACTGATGAGGCAGCATTGATGGGCGCTGATAGACTGCAGTGATGGGCACTGATGTTGCAGCACTGATGTGGCCGCAGTGATGGGCACTGATGAGGCAGCATTGATGGATGCTGATAGACTGCAGGGATGGGCACTGATGTAGCGGCACTGATGGGCGCTGATAGACTGCAATGATGGGCACTGATGAGGCAGCACTAACGGGCACTGATGTAGTGACAGTGATGGGCACTAATGTGGCAGCAGTGATGGGCGCTGATAGACTGCAGTCATGGGCACTGATAAGGCAGCGCTAATGGGCACTGATGTGGCAGCAGTGATGGGCACTGATGAGGCTGCAGTGATGTGGCAGCACTGGTGGGCACTGATTGGCAGTGCCCATTAGTGCTGCCTCATCAGTGCCCATCACTGCGGCCTCATCAGTGCCCATCACTGCAGCACTGATGTGGCCGCAGTGATGGGCACTGATGAGGCAGCACTAATGGGCACTGATGTGGCTGCAGTGATGGGCACTGATGAGGCAGCACTAATGGGCACTGATGTGGCTGCAGTGATGGGCACTGATGAGGCCGCAGTGATGGGCACTGATGAGGCAGCACTAATGGGCACTGATGTGGCCGCAGTGATGGGCACTGATGAGGCAGCACTAATGGGCACTGATGTGGCTGCAGTGATGGGCACTGATGAGGCAGCACTAATGGGCACTGATGTGGCTGCAGTGATGGGCACTGATGAGGCGGCGCTGATAGACTGCAGTGATGGGCAGTGATGTGGCTGCAGTGATGGGCACTGATGAGGCAGCACTAATGGGCACTGATGTTGCAGCAGTGATGGGCACTGATAGACTGCAGTGATGGGCACTGATGTGGCGGCAGTGATGGGCACTGATGAGGCAGCATTGATGGGCGCTGATAGACTGCAGTGATGGGCACTGATGTTGCAGCACTGATGTGGCCGCAGTGATGGGCACTGATGAGGCAGCATTGATGGATGCTGATAGACTGCAGGGATGGGCACTGATGTAGCGGCACTGATGGGCGCTGATAGACTGCAATGATGGGCACTGATGAGGCAGCACTAACGGGCACTGATGTAGTGACAGTGATGGGCACTAATGTGGCAGCAGTGATGGGCGCTGATAGACTGCAGTCATGGGCACTGATAAGGCAGCGCTAATGGGCACTGATGTGGCAGCAGTGATGGGCACTGATGAGGCTGCAGTGATGTGGCAGCACTGGTGGGCACTGATTGGCAGTGCCCATTAGTGCTGCCTCATCAGTGCCCATCACTGCGGCCTCATCAGTGCCCATCACTGCAGCACTGATGTGGCCGCAGTGATGGGCACTGATGAGGCAGCACTAATGGGCACTGATGTGGCTGCAGTGATGGGCACTGATGAGGCAGCACTAATGGGCACTGATGTGGCTGCAGTGATGGGCACTGATGAGGCCGCAGTGATGGGCACTGATGAGGCAGCACTAATGGGCACTGATGTGGCCGCAGTGATGGGCACTGATGAGGCAGCACTAATGGGCACTGATGTGGCTGCAGTGATGGGCACTGATGAGGCAGCACTAATGGGCACTGATGTGGCTGCAGTGATGGGCACTGATGAGGCGGCGCTGATAGACTGCAGTGATGGGCAGTGATGTGGCTGCAGTGATGGGCACTGATGAGGCAGCACTAATGGGCACTGATGTTGCAGCAGTGATGGGCACTGATAGACTGCAGTGATGGGCACTGATGTGGCGGCAGTGATGGGCACTGATGAGGCAGCATTGATGGGCGCTGATAGACTGCAGTGATGGGCACTGATGTTGCAGCACTGATGTGGCCGCAGTGATGGGCACTGATGAGGCAGCATTGATGGATGCTGATAGACTGCAGGGATGGGCACTGATGTAGCGGCACTGATGGGCGCTGATAGACTGCAATGATGGGCACTGATGAGGCAGCACTAACGGGCACTGATGTAGTGACAGTGATGGGCACTAATGTGGCAGCAGTGATGGGCGCTGATAGACTGCAGTCATGGGCACTGATAAGGCAGCGCTAATGGGCACTGATGTGGCAGCAGTGATGGGCACTGATGAGGCTGCAGTGATGTGGCAGCACTGGTGGGCACTGATTGGCAGTGCCCATTAGTGCTGCCTCATCAGTGCCCATCACTGCGGCCTCATCAGTGCCCATCACTGCAGCACTGATGTGGCCGCAGTGATGGGCACTGATGAGGCAGCACTAATGGGCACTGATGTGGCTGCAGTGATGGGCACTGATGAGGCAGCACTAATGGGCACTGATGTGGCTGCAGTGATGGGCACTGATGAGGCCGCAGTGATGGGCACTGATGAGGCAGCACTAATGGGCACTGATGTGGCCGCAGTGATGGGCACTGATGAGGCAGCACTAATGGGCACTGATGTGGCTGCAGTGATGGGCACTGATGAGGCAGCACTAATGGGCACTGATGTGGCTGCAGTGATGGGCACTGATGAGGCGGCGCTGATAGACTGCAGTGATGGGCAGTGATGTGGCTGCAGTGATGGGCACTGATGAGGCAGCACTAATGGGCACTGATGTTGCAGCAGTGATGGGCACTGATAGACTGCAGTGATGGGCACTGATGTGGCGGCAGTGATGGGCACTGATGAGGCAGCATTGATGGGCGCTGATAGACTGCAGTGATGGGCACTGATGTTGCAGCACTGATGTGGCCGCAGTGATGGGCACTGATGAGGCAGCATTGATGGATGCTGATAGACTGCAGGGATGGGCACTGATGTAGCGGCACTGATGGGCGCTGATAGACTGCAATGATGGGCACTGATGAGGCAGCACTAACGGGCACTGATGTAGTGACAGTGATGGGCACTAATGTGGCAGCAGTGATGGGCGCTGATAGACTGCAGTCATGGGCACTGATAAGGCAGCGCTAATGGGCACTGATGTGGCAGCAGTGATGGGCACTGATGAGGCTGCAGTGATGTGGCAGCACTGGTGGGCACTGATTGGCAGTGCCCATTAGTGCTGCCTCATCAGTGCCCATCACTGCGGCCTCATCAGTGCCCATCACTGCAGCACTGATGTGGCCGCAGTGATGGGCACTGATGAGGCAGCACTAATGGGCACTGATGTGGCTGCAGTGATGGGCACTGATGAGGCAGCACTAATGGGCACTGATGTGGCTGCAGTGATGGGCACTGATGAGGCCGCAGTGATGGGCACTGATGAGGCAGCACTAATGGGCACTGATGTGGCCGCAGTGATGGGCACTGATGAGGCAGCACTAATGGGCACTGATGTGGCTGCAGTGATGGGCACTGATGAGGCAGCACTAATGGGCACTGATGTGGCTGCAGTGATGGGCACTGATGAGGCGGCGCTGATAGACTGCAGTGATGGGCAGTGATGTGGCTGCAGTGATGGGCACTGATGAGGCAGCACTAATGGGCACTGATGTTGCAGCAGTGATGGGCACTGATAGACTGCAGTGATGGGCACTGATGTGGCGGCAGTGATGGGCACTGATGAGGCAGCATTGATGGGCGCTGATAGACTGCAGTGATGGGCACTGATGTTGCAGCACTGATGTGGCCGCAGTGATGGGCACTGATGAGGCAGCATTGATGGATGCTGATAGACTGCAGGGATGGGCACTGATGTAGCGGCACTGATGGGCGCTGATAGACTGCAATGATGGGCACTGATGAGGCAGCACTAACGGGCACTGATGTAGTGACAGTGATGGGCACTAATGTGGCAGCAGTGATGGGCGCTGATAGACTGCAGTCATGGGCACTGATAAGGCAGCGCTAATGGGCACTGATGTGGCAGCAGTGATGGGCACTGATGAGGCTGCAGTGATGTGGCAGCACTGGTGGGCACTGATTGGCAGTGCCCATTAGTGCTGCCTCATCAGTGCCCATCACTGCGGCCTCATCAGTGCCCATCACTGCAGCACTGATGTGGCCGCAGTGATGGGCACTGATGAGGCAGCACTAATGGGCACTGATGTGGCTGCAGTGATGGGCACTGATGAGGCAGCACTAATGGGCACTGATGTGGCTGCAGTGATGGGCACTGATGAGGCCGCAGTGATGGGCACTGATGAGGCAGCACTAATGGGCACTGATGTGGCCGCAGTGATGGGCACTGATGAGGCAGCACTAATGGGCACTGATGTGGCTGCAGTGATGGGCACTGATGAGGCAGCACTAATGGGCACTGATGTGGCTGCAGTGATGGGCACTGATGAGGCGGCGCTGATAGACTGCAGTGATGGGCAGTGATGTGGCTGCAGTGATGGGCACTGATGAGGCAGCACTAATGGGCACTGATGTTGCAGCAGTGATGGGCACTGATAGACTGCAGTGATGGGCACTGATGTGGCGGCAGTGATGGGCACTGATGAGGCAGCATTGATGGGCGCTGATAGACTGCAGTGATGGGCACTGATGTTGCAGCACTGATGTGGCCGCAGTGATGGGCACTGATGAGGCAGCATTGATGGATGCTGATAGACTGCAGGGATGGGCACTGATGTAGCGGCACTGATGGGCGCTGATAGACTGCAATGATGGGCACTGATGAGGCAGCACTAATGGGCACTGATGTAGTGACAGTGATGGGCACTAATGTGGCAGCAGTGATGGGCGCTGATAGACTGCAGTCATGGGCACTGATAAGGCAGCGCTAATGGGCACTGATGTGGCAGCAGTGATGGGCACTGATGAGGCTGCAGTGATGTGGCAGCACTGGTGGGCACTGATTGGCAGGACTGTTGGGACTGCACTGATAATCAGTGCCGATGTCCCTTTAACACAAGCCAGTTCTTCTCTCTGCATGAGGAGAAAAACGCTGATACCCACCTTGTGGTGACATCCGGACACGGCTTGTCACATGGTAAAGGGCCGCTGTGATTGGCCCTTTACCCCACCCTGTAAGCTGAGTCCTTCGGTCTTGGTGATCACAGTATGCGGCACATGAGAAGGGTGATCATGGGAGGATGTCAATAGACCCTTCCCGGCAAAGTAAGCCCACGCTGTAGCTGCCATTCTCCAAATCCCCATCCCAGCCTTCCTGATTTCCACCAATGGAATTCTTCCAGTGCCCCATAACAGACCTCCAATCAACACTGAGGAAACTATCCCTGCTTCCTATTACTGGTCATGTGACTCTTTTATCACATGACATAGTGCCACACAGGAAGTTCAGCCCCTATGCTGTGCAGGTGAGATGTCTAAGCAGTGTGGAGGAGGAGTTTATATATCTCACATCAACCAATGACAGCAGGTATACCACCAACCAGCGGTATATTACTTTATCCATACAGATGACATAATCCTACTCTATACATTGTATAATATATTCCATACCCCTTCCCCCTCCTCTCTATACACTGTATACTACATTCCATACCGCTGACCCCTCCTCTCTATACACTGTACACATTAGTCAGTCCATACCAGTATAGATCCTAACACATTACCCAGTCCATACCAGTATAGATCCTAACACATTACCCAGTCCATACCAGTATAGATCCTAACACATTACCCAGTCCATACCAGTATAGATCCTAGCACATTACCCAGTCCATACCAGTATAGATCCTAACACATTACCCAGTCCATACCAGTAAAGATCCTAGCACATTACCCAGTCCATACCAGTAGAGATCCTAACACATTACCCAGTCCATACCAGTATAGATCCTAACATATTACCCAGTCCATACAAGTATAGATCCTAACACATTACCCAGTCCATACCAGTATAGATCCTAACACATTACCCAGTCCATACCAGTATAGATCCTAATACATTAGCCAGTCCATACCAGTATAGATCCTAACACATTACCCAGTCCATACCAGTATAGATCCTAGCACATTACCCAGTCCATACCAGTATAGATCCTAGCACATTACCGAGTCCATACCAGTATAGATCCTAACACATTACCCAGTCCATACCAGTAAAGATTCACACACATTACCCAGTCCATACCAGTATAGATCCTAACACATTACCCAGTCCATACCAGTATAGATCCTAACACATTACCCAGTCCATACCAGTATAGATCCTAACACATTACCCAGTCCATACCAGTATAGATCCTAACACGTTATCCAGTCCATACCAGTATAGATCCTAGCACATTACCCAGTCCATACCAGTATAGATCCTAACACATTACCCAGCCCATACCAGTTTAGATCCTAACACATTACCCAGTCCATACCAGTATAGATCCTAGCACATTACCCAGTCCATACCAGTATAGATCCTAACACATTACCCAGTCCATACCAGTATAGATCCTAACACAATACCCAGTCCATACCAGTATAGATCCTAACATGTTATCCAGTCCATACCAGTATAGATCCTAGCACATTACCCAGTCCATACCAGTATAGATCCTAACACATTACCCAGTCCATGCCAGTATAGATCCTAACAGCTTACCCAGTCCATACCAGTATAGATCCTAAAACATTACCCAGTCCATACCAGTATAGATACTAGCACATTGCCCAGTCCATACCAGTATAGGTCTGAACACATTATCCAGTCCATACCAGTATAGATCCTAACACATTACCCAGTCCATACCAGTATAGATCCTAACACATTACTCAGTCCATACCAGTATAGATCCTAACACATTACTCAGTCCATACCAGTATAGATCCTAACACATTACCCAGTCCATACCAGTATAGATCCTAACACATTACTCAGTCCATACCAGTATAGATCCTAACACATTACTCAGTCCATACCAGTATAGATCCTAACACATTACCCAGTCTATACCAGTATAGATCCTAACACATTACCCAGTCCATACCAGTATAGATCCTAACACATTACTCAGTCCATACCAGTATAAATCCTAACACATTACCCAGTCCATACCAGTATAGATCCTAGCACATTACCCAGTCCATACCAGTATAGATCCTAACACATTACCCAGTCCATACCAGTATAGATCCTAACAGCTTACCCAGTCCATACCAGTATAGATCCTAACACATTACCCAGTCCATACCAGTATAGATCCTAACACAATACCCAGTCCATACCAGTATAGATCCTAACACATTACCCAGTCCATACCAGTATAGATCCTAACATGTTATCCAGTCCATACCAGTATAGATCCTAGCACATTACCCAGTCCATACCAGTATAGATCCTAACACATTACCCAGTCCATACCAGTATAGATCCTAACAGCTTACCCAGTCCATACCAGTATAGATCCTAAAACATTACCCAGTCCATTCCAGTATAGATACTAGCACATTGCCCAGTCCATACCAGTATAGGTCTGAACACATTATCCAGTCCATACCAGTATAGATCCTAGCACATTACCCAGTCCATACCAGTATAGATCCTAACACATTACCCAGTCCATACCAGTATAGATCCTAACACATTACCCAGTCCATACCAGTATAGATCCTAACACATTACCCAGTCCATACCAGTATAGATCCTAACACATTACCCAGTCCATACCAGTATAGATCCTAACACATTACCCAGTCCATACCAGTATAGATTTCCAGCATGATATTTTCCCCCGTTGAGCTCTGATGTGTTCTCAGAGTGTTCCTCTCATTTTGTGAGCCGTGTATTTTGCTGGCCTTGCTTGCTGTAGCTCACATGTTATTGCTGAGCTGTCATCTATTAGGACCCCCGTGTGTTTCCATCCCGGATTCCCCCAGAGTTTCTCCCCTTAGCAAGCAACTTCCATTCATATTTGTAGCCCCCAAATGCATTACTTTACAGAGTTTCATTGTGTATTGAGTGTCCCGGGGTTTCTGCGTGCTGCTGGGGGATTCTTTGTGTCCAGGGAGTCACACAGAACCTCTGGAACACTCGGGACTGTTTATTACACAATGAAACTTTCCCATTCTGCAGAGCGATCCCGTCAGTGACACATGAAATCCCAGAGCGCAGAATGTGATGCAATCCTCTGGAATGGTGTCACCACACACTGAGGAATGGAGCTGACAACAGCGACACCTAATGTCTCTCCTGGGAACTGACCGTCTCCCTGTAAATGTTCTGTGGTCGGGAATGTCGATGGGATCCTGGAGGAGTCGTGGAATTCAGGGCGGGAAGCGGCTGCATGCCACTGAAGTGGGCGTGGCCTTCTCTCTTCTGTGTCCTGTATCTCTGCAGTCCCTATTTTTCTCTCAGATCTATAAAACATCTAATTTCTCTGTACAGCAAATGTTGAAATTGGAAGAGGGAGGACAGTGTGGAGTAGAGATGAGTGGTATGCTCAGCGCCAAAAAGTGGGCGTGGCTATACAGCACAGAATATTGTGCATGTGTGAGTAAAGTGTGAGCCTAGTTCTCGCAGTGTACGCCACACACACAGGCAGCAATCCCTGAGACACACATAAACCCCCAGGACATGCACCAACCCCGGGACATTCAACAACCCCGGGACATGCAGCAGCTCCTGAGACACACATAAACCCCCGGGACATGCAACAACCCCTGATACACACATAAACCCCGGGACATGCAGCAACCCCGGGACATGCACCAACCCCAGGACACACAGAAACCCCTGGGACATGCAACAAATCCTGGGATATGCAGAAACCCCCGAGCATGCAACAACCCTGGGACAAACAGAAACCCCAGGACATGCAGAAAGCCCGGGACATGCAGCAACCCCGGGACAACTCCTGGGACATGCAACAACCCTGGGACATGCAGCAACCCTGGGACAAACAGAAACCCTGGAACATGCAGAAACCCCGGGACACGCAGAAACCCTGGAACATGCAGCAACTCCGGGACAAACAGAAACCCCAGGACATTGAGAAACCTCGGGACACATAGAAACCCTGGGACAGGCAGAAACCCTGGAACATGCAGAAACCCCAGAGATACACACATAAACCCCGGAAAAAAAAGGAATCCCTGAACATGCAGAAACCCCAGAGACACAAGGAAAACCCTGTGGACACACATAAACCCCCAGAACACAAAGATTCCCCACACAAAAGCTGCTGGACACTCAGAAACACTAAGAACACCCATCCTGAGACACGCAGAAACCCTCAGAACACACAGAATTCCCCAGACCACATATAAATACCGGGACACACCTAAATTCTGGGTAACATAGGAACCCCCGGGACATGCAGAAACCCCAGGAACACACACAGAAACCCCTGGAATATGAAGAGACCCTAAATAACACAGAAACCAGGGAACACACAGAAACCCCTGAGAAACGCAGAAACCCCAGAACACAGAGAAACCCCCGGGAACACACAAAAACTACTGGACACACAGACACCCCAGAACATGCAGAAACCTCTGGAACAGGTGGAAACCCTGGGACAAACAGAAACCCCTAGAACACAAAGAAATCCTGGGAAACACAGAAACCCCCAAGACACATGGAAAACCCTCTGGACACACATAAACCCCAGAACATAAAGATGCACTACACAGAAACCCCCAAGACACATGGAAAACTCTCTAGACACACAAAAACCCCAGAACCTAAAGATGCACTACACAGAAACCCCCAGGACATGCAAAAACCCCCAGGACAGGAAGAAACCCCCCGGACACGCAGAATCCCCCGGGACACGCAGAATCCCCTGGGACATGCGGAAACCCCCAGAAACACACAGAAACCACGGAACATGCAGAAACCCCGGGACACAAAGAAACCCATGGAACACGCAGAAACCCCGGAAGATGCAGAAACCCTGGGACACAAAGAAACCCTGGGACACAAAGAAACCCTTGGAACACGCAGAAACCCCGGGACACAAAGAAACCTTTGGAACACAGAAACCCCGGAACATGCAGAAACCCTGGGACACAAAGAAACCCTTGGAACATGCAGAAACCCCAGAACATGCAGAAACTCCGGGACACAAAGAAACCCTGGAACACGCAGAAATCCCGGAACATGCAGAAACCCCCCGGGACACAAAGAAGCCCTTGGAACACGTAGAAAGAAACCCCCAGAACACATAGTAATGTCTGGAACACATAGAAACGTCTGGAGCACGCAGTATCCCCGGGACAAACATAGACCCCTGGGACACTCATAATCCCCCGGGACACACATAAATACTGGGAAACATAGAAACCCCCTGGGACATGCAGAAACTCCTGGGACAAACATAAACCTCAAAACATGCAGAAACCCCCAGGACACAAAGAAAACCCTTGGAACTCGCAGAAACCCCGGGACACAAAGAAACCCTTGGAACACGTAGAAACCCCCAGAACACACAGAAACCCCGGGACAAACAGAAACCCCCAGAACACAAAGAAACCCTGGGAAAAACAAAAACCCCTGGGACATTTAGAATCCCCTGGGACATACATAAGTTCTGGGAAACATAGAAACCCCTGGGACAAGCAGAAACCCCAAAACCCATAGAAACCTCTGGAACACGCAGAATCCCCCGGGACATACATGAATCCTGGGAAACATAGAAACCCCCAGGACACACATAAATCCTAGGAAACATAGAAACCCCTGGGACACTCAGAAACTCCCAGGACACACATAAACTCCAAAAGACAAAAACACAGAAACTGATGGAACATACAGAAACCCCCGGGACATGCAGATTCCCCGGGACAAACAGAAACTCCTGAGACACACATAAACCCCAGAACACAAAAAAAAACCCTGAAAGCGCAGAAACCCCGGAAAACAAAAAAACCCTTGGAACACGCAGAAACCCCGGAACATGCAGAAACCCCGGAACACGCAGAAACCCCGGAACATGCAGAAACCCCAGAACATACAGAAACCCTGGGAAACAAAGAAACCCTTGGAAAATGCAGAAACCCCCAGAACAGATAGAAACCTCCGAAACACGCAAAAACCCCTGGACAAACAGAAACCCCTGGGACACTCAGAATCCCCCGGGACACACATAAATACTGGGAAACATAGAAACCCCCTGGGAAATGCAGAAACTCCTGGGACACACATAAACCCCGAAACACGCAGAAACCCCGGGACACAAAGAAAACCCTTGGAACACGCAGAAACCCCTGGACAAACAGAAACCCCCAGAACACATAGAAACGTCTGGAGCACGCAGAATCCCCGGGACAAACAGAAACCCCTGGGACACTCATAATCCCCCGGGACACACATAAATACTGGGAAACATAGAAACCCCCTGGGACATGCAGAAACTCCTGGGACAAACATAAACCTCAAAACATGCAGAAACCCCCGGGACACAATGAAAACCCTTGGAATATGTAGAAACACACAGAAACCCTGGGACAAACAGAAACCCCCAGAACACAAAGAAACCCCGGGCAAAACAAAAACCTCCAGAACACAAATAAACCCCCCAAAACACACAGAAAACCCCGAACAAACAGAAACCCTCTGGACACGCAGAAACCCCCAGGAAACAGAAACTCTCAAGACACATGGAAAACCCTCTGGACACACATAAACCCAGAACACAAAGTAACCCCAGGAAGATACAAAAACTGCTGGACACACAGAAACTAAACCTGGAAACTCTAGGAACACACACCCCCGGGACACATGAAAACTCTGAGACACACAGAAACCCCAGATACACACAGATGCCCCTTTAGACCATGCACAATATTCAGTGCTATGTAGATGTAGCACCCTCCTAGGTAGGTGCTAGGAAAAAGCATATATTGGCCCTGTCTGCATATCAGGGGGGCTGGATCTGTTAGCTGTTCTGCCACATGTCTCCAGGTGTGGCCTGTTGAGTCTGGGGAGTATCTCCACTGTATCCAATGAGGGATCTTGTTGGACAGTGGAGGAAACCTAGCCAATAGCACACCAGGGTTTATGACTGTCCCAGTGGGCGGGTATTGCCGCAGTGCACCCTGGGGTTAGAAATAAATCTGTGGGTAGCATGTGACAGAGAGCGTCTTTTGGCGGGAGCATCTGTCCCAGGAGGAGGTGACGGCTGTCTCTCCTCCTGTAAAAGCGAGAAGGTGGTCCAGGCATTCGGCCTAGGGAGAGGAGGTTGAGCTGGGCTGAAAGGGATCCAGAGTTGCTGAACGAGTGGAGCTGATGGGCAGAGATCTGCAGGAAAAACAGTGTCGTGAGTACTCAAGATCTGCCCAGGGGTCTGCCTAGGAGAGGGTCAAAGGGGATATAGGAGTCCTCGCTTTGGCAGGACATATACCAAAGGGGATCCAGGAGCCAGCTAACCAGGAGTGCACAGTAAAGGGGGTGCCAAGTAGTAAAGCCCTGAAGTTTGGGGATTAAAGGGGGCACCAGGAAGGGCCCTGAAGTGTTCAGCAATACAGTTTGCATTAGCTACCTCAGGAAGGAGTACTTTGGGGAGCTCAAAGGGACTTTTCCACAGTCAGAGGTGAAGTTCTAATAACTGGCCTAGCCGAGGCCAGCATCAGTCAGCGTTAACCACTTTACCACCGGAGGATTTTGCTGTCTTACGTCCAGGCCACTTTTTGCGATTCGGCACTGTGCGAATTTAACTGACAATTGCGCGGTCATGCAACTCCGTACCCAAACGAAATTTACGTCCTTTTTTTCCCACAAACAGAGCTTTCTTTTGGTGGTATTTGATCACCTGTGCGATTTTCATTTTTTGCGATATTAATTTAAAAAAGTGTCAATTTTGAAAAAATAACAATATTTTTCTACTTTGACAGTTAAAAAATATCCAATATATTAAATCTTTGTCATATATTTAGGCCAAAATGTATTTAGCTACATGTCTTTGACAAAAAAATTCTCAATGAGCGTATTTTTAACCGCTTTATGACGGAAGGTTTTACCCCATTCCTGACCAGGCCATATTTTGTGATTCGGCACTGCGTGACTTTAACTGACAATTGCGCGGTCATGCAATGCCGTACCCAAACAAAATTTACGTCCTTTTTTTCCTAACAAACAGAGCTTTCTTTTGGTGGTATGTGATCACCTGTGCGATTTTTATTTTTTGCGCTATAAACAAAAAAAGAGCGACAATTTTGAAAAAATAACAATATTTTTCACATTTTTTTATATGAAATTCCCCCCCAAAAAAATGTAAAAATCAAAATTTTTTATCATTTTAGGCCAATTTGTTTTCTGATACATATTTTTGGTTAAAAAAATCGCAATAAGCGTATTTTGATTGGTTTGCGCAAAAGTTATTGCGTTTACTAACTAAGGGAAAGATTTTTGTCATTTTTGGTGTTTTTTTTTTTTTTTTAATGAGTAATGGCGGCGATCTGCGATTTTTTTTTGCGGGATTGCGACATTGCGGCGGACAGATCGGACCCTTGACTGACATTTTTGACACTTTTGGGGTTACCAGTGACATTACTGCAGTAATCAGTGCTATATATATGCACTGTTACTGTAAAAATGACACTGGCAGGGAAGGGGTTAATTTTATTGGAGAGGGAGGGGTTAATGTATGCCTGGTGCTTACTGACGTGTGTGGGGGGAGGTGACTGAGTGACACAGAGACAGATCACATGTTCAGCTATGCTGAACCCTGTAATCTGTCACTGTCTGTCACTTAGGAGATCCGCCCGCTTTGTTTACACAAGCAGGCGGATTTCCACACTAGATCCCTGACGATTGGGGAAGAGCAGCGGCGATCGCCGCTCCTCCCCTGGCCCGACTCCCGCTGCAACTTAATACAGCGGGAGCGAGCCTCCGGTGGCGCGTGCGCGCCGCCCACAAGGGGAGGAGTCCAGTGACGTAGGTCTACGTCGCTGGACGAGAACGAGCCACATTGCCGCATTAGCAGCAATGTGAGCGGGGGTAAAGTGGTTAACCAGCATCAGTGAAGCGCTAACCAGCGCCAAGCAGCATTTTTCAGTTTCCCTGCCTAATTGTGCATAGTTCAGTTTTTGGAGTATCCCACTTCTCCCTTCTCCCATCCAAGTTCTCAAAAAAAAAAACAAAAACCAAAAAAAACTGGACTGGTCCTTGTCTGAGGTAATCACACTTGGAAACATGCTTAAAGGTACTGTTATTGCTAGCAGTAACCCAGGGGGACCCACACTCAGGAGCTCCCTTGGGAGTAGTGCTACATAGCCACACCCATTTTTTGGCGTTGAGCACCCCACACATCACTACTCCAGACTGTCCCTCCTCTTACAATTCCAACATTTACTGTACAGAGAGATGAGATGTTTAATAGATCAGAGAAATAAGTAGGGAAGGACATAGAAGAGAGAAGGCCACGCCCAATTCAGTGGCCCGCCGCAGCGTCCTGCCCTGAATTCTGCGACTCTTCCGGGACCCCATCGACATTCCCATCCACAGACTCTTCTGAGCAGGGCCCTCTAAATCCCCTTGTATTTTATTGTATTGTATATGTACTGTCTACCTCGATTATTGTAAAGCGCTGCGTAAATTGCTGGCGCTATAGAAATCCTTAATAATAATAATTTACAGGGAGACAGTCAGTTCTTGGGAGTGCCACCAGATGTCGCTGTTGTTTACTACAATTCCTCAGTGTGCGGTGACACCAATCCAGAGGATTGCATCACATTCTGCACTGGGATTTCCTGTGTCACTGACGGGATCGGTTTGCAGAATGCATCGGTGCATGGCGGGGGTCGCTGCGCCAGGAGCTTTCAAATTTTTCGAAGGACAAAACTTTTTTTTATCTGGATGGAGTAGGGAAGGGTTCACTCTTGGTCCCCCCCCCCCCCCGTGTCCCCTTCCAAAAAATGTCTCTTCACTTCCTGTTCTGTAGGCACGACAGGTGTCAGTCAATCCAATGGCGGCCGTACACGTGGTCCGAGGGATCAGCAATTGATTGAAATATCTAACAATATGACGCACACAGCGTTCTGTAATTTGCAACATAATATATTGATCAAAAATACAATCTAACGGATACAAACGATCGTTTTATTAGTCTGTATTAGGATCAGTCCTCCGACACAGAGACCCACATTCCTTCGATTGATCGGAAGCCACCAAATTCCACCACGGCCGATTGACTTGGAGGAGGAGTCGAAATCAATCATGAGCTTATTAAATGGATCCAATGGGGGTCTTTGTGATGTTTAATCGATTTGATCCGTTTTGTGACATTGAATGATCTTATTGACACACGTGTTACCGCCAATAAAGATGTTTATATTTTATCTTCTCTGGTACACAAACCACCCCCGTCCCCCCATCTATGTTCTAATAAATATTAAATTCTCTTATATATTCTTTATACACCGTATTTTAGACCAAGATATCATCATTGCGTCTCTGTACTTCTCTATGCAATGCAGGCAGATCATGGCTGGTGGGAGGGGCCAGTAGGGTGCTGTATATAACTTCCTGAAAACATAACATCACCCTGCCTCAGTATTCCTCTCAAGGTAAGGCTCATTGATGGAGGTGGGGGGGGGGCTCATTGATGGAGGTGGGGAGGGGAGGCTCATTGATGGAGGTGGGGGGGGGGCTCATTGATAAAGATCAGGAGGAAAGGCTCATTGATGGAGGTGGGGGGGGGCTCATTGATGGAGGTGGGGAGGGAAGGCTCATTGATGGAGGTGGGGGAGGGAAGGCTCATTGATGGAGGTGGGGAGGGAAGGCTCATTGATGGAGGTGAGGAGGGAAGGCTCATTGATGGAGATGAGGAGGGAAGGCTCATTGATGGAGGTGGGGAGGGAAGGCTCATTAAAGGAGGTGGAGGAGGGAAGGCTCATTGATGGAGGTGAGGAGGGAAGGCTCATTGATGGAGGTGGGGAGGAAAGGCTCATTGATGGAGGTGGGGCGGGAAGGCTCATTGATGGAGGTGAGGAGAGAAGGCTCATTGATGGAGGTGGGAAGAGAAGGCTCATTGATGGAGGTGGGAAGAGAAGGCTCATTGATGGAGGTGAGGGAGGGAAGGCTCATTGATGGAGGTGGAGAGGGAAGGCTCATTGATGGAGGTGAAGAGGGAAGGCTCATTGATGGAGGTGAGGAGGGAAGGCTCATTGATGGAGGTAAGGAGGGAAGGCTGATTGATGGAGGTGGGGAGGAAAGGCTCATTGATGGAGGTGAGGAGGGAAGGCTCATTGATGGAGGTGAGGAGGGAAGGCTCATTGATGGAGGTGGGGAGGGAAGGCTCATTGATGGAGGTGAGGAGGGAAGGCTCATTGATGGAGGTGGGGAGGGAAGGCTCATTGATGGAGGTGAGGAGGGAAGGCTCATTGATGGAGGTAGGGAGGGAAGGCTCATTGATGGAGGTAGTTAGGGAAGGCTCATTGATGGAGGTGGGGAGGAAAGGCTCATTGATGGAGGTGAGGAGGGAAGGCTCATTGATGGAGGTGAGGAGAGAAGGCTCATTGATGGAGGTGGAGAGGGAAGGCTCATTGATGGAGGTGGGGTGTAAAGGCTCATTGATGGAGATGGGGGAGAGAAGGCTCATTGATGGAGGTGATGAGGGAAGGCTCAATGATGGGGGGGGGGGGGGGGGGGGACTCATTGATGGAGATCAGGAGGAAAGGCTCATTGATGGAGATGGGGAGAGAAGGCTCATTGATGGAGGTGAGTAAGGAAGGTTCATTGATGGTGGAGGTGAGGAGAGAAGGCTCATTGATGGTGGAGGTGAGGAGTGAAGGCTCATTGATGGAGATGGGGTGGGAAGGCTCATTAATGGAGGTGAGGAGGGAAGGCTCATTGGTGGAGGTGAGGGACGGATGGCTCATTGATGGAGGTGGGGCAGGAAGGCTCATTAAAAGAGGTGAGGAGGGAAGGCTCATTGATGGAGGTGGGGAGGGAAGGCTCATTGATGGAGGTGGGGAGGGATGGCTCATTGATGGAGGTGGGGCGGGAAGGCTCATTAAAGGAGGTGAGGAGGGAAGGCTCATTAAAGGAGGTGAGGAGGGAAGGCTCATTGATGGAGGTGAGTAAGGAAGGCTCATTGATGGTGGAGGTGAGGAGAGAAGGCTCATTGATGGAGGTGAGGAGGAAAGGCTCATTGATGGAGGTGAGGAGGAAAGGCTCATTGATGGAGATGGGGTGGGAAGGCTCATTGATGGAGGTGAGGGAGGGATGGCTCATTGATGGAGGTGGGGCAGGAAGGCTCATTAAAAGAGGTGAGGAGGGAAGGCTCATTGATGGAGGTGGGGAGGGAAGGCTCATTGATGGAGGTGAGGGAGGGAAGGCTCATTGATGGAGGTGAGGGAGGGATGGCTCATTGATGGAGGTGGGGCGGGAAGGCTCATTAAAGGAGGTGAGGAGGGAAGGCTCATTGATAGAGGTGGGGAGGGAAGGCTCATTGATGAAGGGTGAGGAGAGAAGGCTCATTGATGGAGGTGAGGGAGGGGGGGGTTAATTGATGGAGGTGGGGAGGGAAGGCTCACTGATGGAGATGAAGAGGGAAGGTTTACGAATAGTGGTGGGGGGCGGGTTGGAGGCTCATTGATGGAGGTGAGGAGGGAAGGCTCATTGATGGAGGTGAGGAGGGAAGGCTGATTGATGGAGGTGGGGAGGGAAGGCTCATTGATGGAGATGAGGAGGAAAGGTTAATTGATGGATGTGGAGAGGGAAGGATCATTGATAGAGATAAGCAGGGGGGGCTAATTGATAGAGGTGGGGGAGGCTTATTGATGGAGGTGAGGATGGAAGGTATATTGATGGAGATGGGCAGGGAGGGGTGGGGAGGGAAGGCTCGTGGATGGAGGTGCTGGTGATGGCTCATTGATGGAGGTTAGGAGGGAAGGTTTATTGATAGCGGTGGGGGGGGGGGACTGATTGATGGAGGTAAGGAGGGAAGGCTGATTGATGGAGGTGAGGAGGGAAGGCTGATTGATGGAGGTAAGGAGGAAAGGCTCATTGATGGAGGTGAGGAGGGAAGGCTCATTGATGGAGGTGAGGAGGGAAGGCTCATTGATGGAGGTGAGGAGGGAAGGCTGATTGATGGAGGTGGAGAGGGGGAGGCTCATTGATGGAGGTGAGGAGGGAAGGCTTATGAATAGCGGTGGGGTGGGGTGGGATGGGGGGGCGGGTTGGAGGCTCATTGATGGAGGTGAGGAGGGAAGGCTCATTGATGAAGGTGAGGAGGGAAGGATTATTGATAAAGGTGGGAAGGGAAGGCTCGTTGATGGAGGTAGGGAGGGAAGGCTGATTAATAGAGGTGGCGAGGGAAGGCTCGTTAATGGTGGGGGGGAAGGCTCATTTGATGGAGATAGGGAGGAAATGCTCATTGATGGAGGTGGGGAGGGACGGCTCATTGATAGAGGTGGGGGGGAGGCTTATTGATGGAAGTGGGAGGGGGGAAGGCTCAGTGATGTCAGATGGGGAGAAGGCTCATTGATGGAGGTGGGGGAGGGAAGGCTTATTGATGGAGGTGAGGAGGGAAGGTTTATTGATAGAGGTGGGGAGGGAAGGCTCATTGATGGAGGTGGGGAGGGAAGGCTGATTAATAGAGGTTGCGAGGGAAGGCTCATTACTGGTGGGAGGGAAGGCTTATTTCATGGAGATGGGGAGGGAAAGCTCATTGATGAAGGTGAGGGGGGGGGGGTGTAAAGGCTCATTGATGAAGGGTGGGGAGGGAAGGCTCAATGATGGAGGTGGGGAGGGAAGGCTCATTGATGAAGGTGGGGGGGGGGGGTGATGGCTAATTAATGGAGGAGAGGAAGGAGGGCTCATTGATGAAGGGTGGGGAGGGAAGGCTCATTGATTGAGGTGGGGGAGAGAAAGCTAATTGATAAAGGTGCAGTGTGAAGGCTCATTGATGAAGGTGGAGGGTAAGGCTCATTTCTGATTGGCTGTCACCTCCCACTATCACTCTTTGCAATACTTTATTAAATATTTTGGCCCGGCCTTTTTTTTTATTTTATTTTTTGTCATCTTTGGTTCATTTTGTGTCATTTTTAGAATTTCATATCTGCGAACCAACCCCCCCCCCCCCCCATGAATCGTCTTGTTGTAACACTCCGATCGTTGCATCATCATGTTAAGGAATTTATGTCGGAGATCATTCCCGAGTTTCCTTGTTATTTTGCATAATGCCATCACGCCCGTCTGTGACCCACCCGGATTAATCAGCAGCTCCGCTCACACTGAATCAGCCGGTACATTATACCTGCACCATGGCAACGCCGCAAACACGTTCCAGGAAGTGACACCACCACAATGAGGAAGCCGATTAATTTATATATTTGCTTTTCTTAACCACTATGTGTATGTATATTGTTTAGTTTGTGTGAAAACAAACTATAGCATATATTTAAAAATTGATCAATCCTGATGTAGTGACAGCCGATCTCAATTCTTGAAGTACTAAAATGTCGGGACAGTACAAATATCCCCTAAATTACCCATTTCTGGAAAGTAGACAGTCTGAGGTATTTAGTGACAAGCATGGAGAGTTTTTTGAAGTTGCGATTTGTTTTCACAATTTTTTGGAAAATGAAGAAATTTACCACTTGCCGACCAGCTGCCGCAATTAAACAGGGGCAGGTTCCTGCGAATCGCCATACCTGTACAGCAGGAGCGGCAGGTCGGCAGGTTCCCGCTAATTCGCCATACCTGTACGGTGGGAGCGGCAGGTCGGCAGGTTCCCACAAATCTCCATACCTGTACAGTGGGGGCGGCAGGTTCCCGCGAATCACCATACCTGTACGGTGGGAGCGGCAGGTTGGCAGGTTCCCGCGAATCGCCATAACTGTACGGTGGGAGCGGCAGGCTCCCGCAAATCGCCATACCTGTACAGCGGGAGCGGAAGTTCGGCAGGTTCCCGCGAATCGCCATACCTGTACAGCGGGAGCGGCAGGTCGGCAGGTTCCTGTGAATCGCCATACCTGTACGGTGGGAGCAGCAGGTTGGCAGGTTCCTGTGAATCGCCATACATGTACAGCGGGAGGGGCAGGTCGGCAGGTTCCTGTGAATCGCCATACCTGTACGGTAGGAGCAGCAGGTTGGCAGGTTCCTGTGAATTGCCATACCTGTACAGCGGGAGCAGCAGGTTGGCAGGTTCCCGCGAATTGCCATACCTGTACAGCGGGAGCGGCAGGTCGGCAGGTTCCCGTGCCCACTCGACAGCGGAAAAGCCAAGGAGCCATCACGCACCTGCGATCGCTCCCCATGAAGAGAGAACGGCGGTCTGCTGTTGTAAACACAGCAAACTGTTGTTCTCTATCAACACAGAGCTCCTGTGTTCCTCCTATTTAGGATCACAGGTCTCTGTGTTGATATCACAAGCTCAATCTGCAGCTGCTGTAATTTTCTAAAAATGCAATATGGCCGCCTGGAGCTGTTCTGTACACAGAATGTATACTGACCACAACCCCAGAAACATAATTTCCTGCTTGTGTGATTGGCTCATCAATTTTCCCAGAAGTCTGCACTAAGATACAAGTCAGATTTCTGGCATCCCCTGCAACATAAATGTCATTTTTGGTGAGATACTCCCAATAGGAACACGTCTAAAGGGATGCAAGCCCAGCAGCTTTCCTCATTAGAGCTCTGCAGCTGCCACAGCTGATAGATAATTACCACTCCCATTAGACCCACTCAGCACAGAGGAACAAACAATGATTTCTTCAGAATAAGAAAAGGTAGGAATCTGCAACAAAGTTTGTTAAAATCCTTGTAATAATGTACAGAGATCACCCAGAGGGGGATGTTTTTTTCTCTACAAAAGTGGAGTTAGGCTTTAAAGTAGAACTATAGGCAAAACTTTTTTTTTTGGATAGAGCAAGGGAGGGTTATAACCCCTGTCAATTTTTTTCAACATCTGTGTCCCATTGCAGAGATTTTCCTTCACTTCCTGTCCCATATCCAAACAGGAAGAGAGAGGAAATCTCTGCAAATTAAGGGAATTCCTTGGGGACCGCCAGGTCACCAGAACTAGTGTCCCCATTGGACAATTTACCTTCTATTAATCTTCTGGGGACAATCCAAAATCTGGGGTTTTCTTTTACTTTTACCTCCAATGATTATGGTAAACAGTACAAATAGAGAGGGAGAATCTCCATACCAGGGGGCACAGACAGCAATAAAACACTGGCAGGGGTTCTAATCCCTCTTTACGCCATCAAAAAAAAAAAAAGTTTTGCCTTTAGTTATACTTTAAGATTTAAATAGTTGGTGTGACTAATTGCTCCACTTCTCCGGATTCCACCCGCACCTGTCATTTGTAAACGCTCCGCCGCAAACTGTATAACAGGCCGCCTGCGCCCACCCCCTCTGGCAGGGACGGACTCTGCCACACACGCACACACACCGGCCTGCGCTCTCCAAACATGTTCCTGGAAGATGCTCGCAACGTGTCCGCTCCAGATCCGCCTTTTGATGTGAGCGCAGAATGAATCACACTCGCTTCTGAATCCAGACGATCGCCTTTGAACTGCCGCCAGCTCTTTCTTCTCACAGATGGGGCCGAAGTGAGCTTCAGACATTCATCAAGACGCTTCGCAGCTCCCAACGGCGTCCGGAGACACATGTGAAGCCAACGCGGACCAGAGCGCACACATGTTCTCGCCATCGAACGTCATTGGAACCTCCACTTACATAAACAAACATATTTTATTGGTTTGGTAGCATGAAGTTAAAGTGGACCTGTCCACAGATAAAGGTTTTGTGAGTAATGTGTCAGTGTGGCCCTTCCAGGTATTTATTACCTCTCACAAAGATCACAGAACTCCCCCTGACAATGTCTTCATTTTCTTTTTCTCCAGAAGGACGGCACAATCTTTGGTCAGCCATCATCCAGGTTCACTATCTACTTTCTGGACTTGGAGGTGGTACAATCATATAAATTCTGGAGCCTGTGCAGTTCTTGGCTGGTCACAACACAGTTAAGTACTGCATCAGCAAGGTCTCTCCCAGACAAAGATTTCAAAGCTAGCTGAGGTTTGAGGTTGTGCTGTTCAAGCTCTTTTGAAGAAGCACAAAGAAACAGGCAAAGGTGAGGAGCGTAGACGCAGTGGTCGGGTAATGTTGAGGAGAGTAGACGCAGTGGTTGGGTAATGTTGAGGAGAGTAGACGCAGTGGTCGGGTAATGTTGAGGAGCGTAGATGCAGTGGTTGGGTAATGTTGAGGAGTGTAGACGCAGTGGTCTGGTAATGTTGAGGAGCGTAGACGCAGTGGTCGGGTAATGTTGAGGAGAGTAGACGCAGTGGTCAGGTAATGTTGAGGAGAGTAGACACAGTGGTCGGGTAATGTTGAGGAGAGTAGACGCAGTGGTCGGGTAATGTTGAGGAGAGTAGATGCAGTGGTTGGGTAATGTTGAGGAGTGTAGACGCAGTGGTTGGGTAATGTTGAGGAGAGTAGACGCAGTGGTTGGGTAATGTTGAGGAGAGTAGACGCAGTGGTCGGGTAATGTTGAGGAGCGTAGACGCAGTGGTCTGTTATTGTTGAGGAGCGTAGACGCAGTGGTCTGGTATTGTTGAGGAGCGTAGACGCAGTGGTCTGGTATTGTTGAGGAGCGTAGACACAGTGGTCGGTTAATGTTGAGGAGCGTAGGCGCAGTGGTCGGGTAATGTTGAGGAGTGTAGACGCAGTGGTCGGGTAATGTTGATGAACCTAGATGCAGTGGTTGGGTAATGTTGAGGAGAGTAGACGCAGTGGTTGGGTAATGTTGAGGAGAGTAGACGCAGTGGTCGGGTAATGTTGAGGAGAGTAGATGCAGTGATCGGGTAATGTTGAGGAGTGTAGATGCAGTGGTCGGGTAATGCTGAGGAGTGTAGACGCAGTGGTCAGATAATGTTGAGGAGAGTAGACGCAGTGGTTGGGTAATGTTGAGGAGAGTAGATGCAGTGGTTGGGTAATGTTGAGGAGAGTAGACGCAGTAGTCGGGTAATGTTGAGGAGAGTAGACGCAGTGGTTGGGTAATGTTGAGGAGAGTAGACGCAGTAGTCGGGTAATGTTGAGGAGAGTAGACGCAGTGGTCGGGTAATGTTGAGGAGAGTAGACGCAGTGGTTGGGTAATGTTGAGGAGAGTAGACGCAGTGGTTGGGTAATGTTGAGGAGAGTAGACGCAGTGGTCGGGTAATGTTGAGGAGCGTAGATGCAGTGGTTGGGTAATGTTGAGGAGTGTAGACGCAGTGGTCTGGTAATGTTGAGGAGCGTAGACGCAGTGGTCGGGTAATGTTGAGGAGAGTAGACGCAGTGGTCAGGTAATGTTGAGGAGAGTAGACACAGTGGTCGGGTAATGTTGAGGAGAGTAGACGCAGTGGTCGGGTAATGTTGAGGAGAGTAGATGCAGTGGTTGGGTAATGTTGAGGAGTGTAGACGCAGTGGTTGGGTAATGTTGAGGAGAGTAGACGCAGTGGTTGGGTAATGTTGAGGAGAGTAGACGCAGTGGTCGGGTAATGTTGAGGAGCGTAGACGCAGTGGTCTGTTATTGTTGAGGAGCGTAGACGCAGTGGTCTGGTATTGTTGAGGAGCGTAGACGCAGTGGTCTGGTATTGTTGAGGAGCGTAGACACAGTGGTCGGTTAATGTTGAGGAGCGTAGGCGCAGTGGTCGGGTAATGTTGAGGAGTGTAGACGCAGTGGTCGGGTAATGTTGATGAACCTAGATGCAGTGGTCGGGTAATGTTGAGGAGAGTAGACGCAGTGGTTGGGTAATGTTGAGGAGAGTAGACGCAGTGGTCGGGTAATGTTGAGGAGAGTAGATGCAGTGATCGGGTAATGTTGAGGAGTGTAGATGCAGTGGTCGGGTAATGCTGAGGAGTGTAGACGCAGTGGTCAGATAATGTTGAGGAGAGTAGACGCAGTGGTTGGGTAATGTTGAGGAGAGTAGATGCAGTGGTTGGGTAATGTTGAGGAGAGTAGACGCAGTAGTCGGGTAATGTTGAGGAGAGTAGACGCAGTGGTCGGGTAATGTTGAGGAGAGTAGACGCAGTGGTTGGGTAATGTTGAGGAGAGTAGATGCAGTGGTTGGGTAATGTTGAGGAGAGTAGACGCAGTAGTCGGGTAATGTTGAGGAGAGTAGACGCAGTGGTCGGGTAATGTTGAGGAGCGTAGACACAGTGGTCGGGTAATGTTGAGGAGCTTAGGCGCAGTGGTCGGGTAATGTTGAGGAGTGTAGACGCAGTGGTCTGGTAATGTTGATGAGCCTAGATGCAGTGGTCGGGAAATGTTGAGGAGAGTAGACGCAGTGGTTGGGTAATGTTGAGGAGAGTAGACGCAGTGGTCGGGTAATGTTGAGGAGTGTAGATGCAGTGATCGGGTAATGTTGAGGAGTGTAGATGCAGTGGTCGGATAATGTTGAGGAGAGTAGACGCAAGGGTCAGGTAATGTTGAGGAGAGTAGACACAGTGGTTGGGTGATGTTGAGGAGCGTAGATGCAGTGGTCGGGTAATGCTGAGGAGTGTAGATGCAGTGGTCAGGTAAGGTTGAGGAGATTAGACGCAGTGGTCAGGTAATGTTGTGGAGCGTAGACGCAGTGGTCGGGTAATTTTGAGGAGTGTAGATGCAGTGGTCAGATAATGTTGCTGAGCGTAGACGCAGTGGTCGGGTAATTTTGAGGAGTGTAGACGCAGTGGTTGGGTAATGTTGAGGAGCGTAGAAGCAGTGGTCGGGTAATGTTGAGGAGAGTAGACGCAGTGGTCGGGTAATGTTGAGGAGAGTAGACACAGTGGTCGGGTAATGTTAAGGAGAGTCGACGCAGTGGTCGGGTAATGTTGAGAAGCGTAGACGCCGTGGTCGGGTAATGTTGAGGAGTGTAGATGCAGTGGTCGGGTAATGTTGAGGAGTGTACATGCAGTGGTCAGGTAATGTTGAGGAGAGTAGACGCAGTGGTCAGGTAATATTGACTAGCGTAGACACAGTGGTCGGGTAATGTTGAGGAGTGTAGATGCAGTGGACGGGTAATGTTGAGGAGTGTAGATGCAGTGGTCGGGTAATGTTGAGGAGAGTAGACACAAGGGTCAGGTAATGTTGAGGAGAGTAGACGCAGTGGTCGGGTAATGTGAAGGAGCGTTGACGCAGTGGTCGAGTAATGTTGAGGAGCGTAGACGCAGTGGTCGGGTAATGTTGAGGAGCGTAGACGCAGTGGTGGTGGGGTAACGTTGAGGAGCGTAGACGCAGTATTGGTCGGGTAACGTTGAGGACTGTAGAGGCAGTGGTTGGGTAACATTGAGGGCTGTGGATGCAGTGTTCGGGTAACGATGCAGACTGTAGATGCAGTGGTCGGCCAAGGAAACTGAATGCAGCAGATGAAAGACACATCATGCTTACGTCCCTTCCACATTGAGCAGCAGTGCCATCAGCACAGAACTGGTGGAAATCAGTGGGACCCAGGTACCCCCATGAAGAGACAGAAGGATATGAGGCAGCTGACATCCTCATAAGATCTGTGATTAGTTCTCAAAGATGATGTACTTATACCAACCTACCTGCCAAGTTCCTTCAAAAATTGTGTGCAAGTCTACCTAGAAGAAGGCAATAGAGGCGCACATTTCAAATAAATCGCTTTTTATTGTGTTAACTTAATAGGTCATTTTGTCTTTCCGGCTGTGTGCCAGTTGTCCAGCACCTCCCCCCCACCCCTCACCCGAATGGTGCCGGTGATCGCTTCCATCTGTAGCAGCAGAAAACAAAGGGTTAATTTAGACTTTAATAATAATATTTACACTAATAATAATAATATATAGTCCATCTGTACAACAAAGGCAGCTCAATGATCGGGGGGAGGGACTTGGTGCGGCCAAGTCATGCTGGGCCAGGTTTTAGAGCGGCAGCGGTGCTGGAAGGCCTAGTGTTTCGGGTAAACCCGTTGGAGCCATTTTTAAATAAATATTTGTGGGGTGTAATAAAATAATGCAGAGTGTTCGGTGCAAATTGAAACTTCGGAGATGCGAGTGGTTAGATCTGTCCGTTCATGAGGAACCAAAAATGGCGATGTGAGAACAAGGTGTTGTTCGTATATTTTTAATTATTGTTTCCAGCTGTTAGGACCTTGAGGAATGCCATTAGTGGTGACTTCACAGGAAGAGCCTTCTGAAATGACACTGAGGTTGTCATGTTATGCGTTTAGTGTTGGAGAAATTGTGGCTTAGCAGAGTTTTAGATACCTCCAGAATCCATAAGCGCCCAGCCGTTACCCGCCATGTCACCAGTCTGCAAGGCAAATCCTCAGTAGAGGAGGGTCAGTAAGGAGGCCACTCTTGGAGTGTGTAGGAATGGTGATGGTTTTGGAGTGCGGTGGGCCGCAGTCTTTGGTAGAGGTTAGGGTGACAGAGCAGTACATTGTACGTTGTTATATTATCCCAGGATCGATACAAAGGTCCATCAAAGTGTCACAGGTCACAGATGGCCTCCCACAGAGGGTCTCCCACACCAGCCTTCGTACAGTTTAGAAGTTCACAACTTTTGGGAGTCCCCTCACCTAACTTGAAGCACTGCGAGGGCCCCGTTCAGCTCTTTGGTGTCCATGCGTCCGGCGACTTCGCACTTTGATTTTGTCCTCCAGGTGTTTCCATTTCTGGGCTTTTGCTTTCATGCTTAGAGGTGGTATCGGTCGACCTGGGCCCTTTGCTGCCGGCACCTGAGGAGCTCCTTGGGGGCCTGGTGGGTGCGTGGCCCGGCCCTTGCGGGCCCACAGCTCCTCGCACATCTGCTCGCCTTTGGATCCCGGCTGTTGGACGAGCCGCATAAAGTCCTGGTACCACCTCATCGGTGGATTGCGATGGGGGCCGAGGGTCTCCTCAGCTCGGTAGGTTGGAATGACTTCTAGGTTCAGCTGAAGGAGGACCTGCGTGAAGCCGTGTTCTGAAGAGTGGCACAGGTAGGTCCCAGCATCACGCCTCATCACTGTGCGCAGTAGGATCCCACGATCGGTGCCGATAATACGCTCGTCAAACTGCACCTGAAAAGAGAACACAACGTCAACATGTGCAAACCATCAAGGAGAAATTTAAAGTTTATATTCTTCGGGTTGGGGGCACTCTAAGACAAAAGTGCATGGGCAGGAATGGTAACATAAGTGGGCCCACCACAGCTCCAAGGGGAATGTATACTCCATCATGTACCAAGTGACATGATGGAGTATACAAACCATCAAGGAGAAATTTAAAGTTTATATTCTTCGGGCTGAGGGCACTCTAAGACAAAAGTGCATGGGCAGGAATGGTAACATCAGTGGGCCCACCGCAGCTCCAAGTGGAATGTATACTCCATCATGTACCAAGTGACGAGAATTATATTTTACCCAAATGCAAAAAAATTATACAGTGAGAATTTCTGGCTTTTCAAAGGTGAGGAATGATTGGCGAGGTCTTGAAAAGTGGCAGAACCAGGATCTAAACCCTCGACCTCTGCAGCGCCCAACAGTAGCTCTTCTTGCTAAACCACCTGAGATGCTGGACAGCACTCTGTGTGGTCCTTTGAACATTCCTACCGTGTGTCTTCTTTCTTTTGAACCTTGAACCCGTTGCTCCTCCCATGAACTTCCAATTTTAGCTATGCCTTTGCCATATTATTGTGCTCTCTCCAGTCAATATCTTTCTCTTGTCTCTTCTGCTGTCGTCTGTATCTTCACTACACTCGTTAACGATCTTTAGCTTGTTCCTCGACTACGACTACGCTTCTGCTTGATCCCAACCCGCAACCACTTGTTAATGACCTTTGGCTTGTTTACTGACTACGTTTCTGCTTGATTCCTACCTGCTATATCTGCTACTGGACCCTAGCTTGCTCACCTTCTGGTGGGGCGATACTGAGGAATGCGAACCTAGTACTAACATCCAGCAAAAACCTTCCCCACCATCAGGAGCTCTGGTGAGTTCCAGTTAGTGCTTAGACCCCGCACCTCGGGTTAGTATCTGCCAGGTGAACTGCTTGTGTTTTTATACAGCTGATCGTGGGAGCCTTTCTACTGCTATAGCTACTGAGCCTGACCCTTGACCATGAGAGAAAGCTTCAGGGCCTTGTACATGGTTTCTGATTGCTGTTGTGCTATCTCAAACTTTTTTTTTTTGGGGGGGGTAACCCAGATATTTTCATAACAGGAAGAGGAACAGGTCTTCCTTACATGAAAGCGTTGGGTGTCTTCCAACTAATGGACCCAGAGATGGAAAAATTTATTTTTTGAAATGCTTTCAAACATGGAAATGAAGAAGTGGCTTTAAGATGCCACAAAACATCTTGGGTGTGGCCAACTACTACAAGCTTCATAATCAAGAGCGCTTTAACCTTAGTCAGAAGGAATGTTGCTCTTAGTGTCTAGGACTCAACTTTTTGTGTGTTGAGTTCTATGGTTGGCTGTTCCCGGAGGAACCTGGCCCAGAAGCAAATGGTCACTAAAAAAGCTTTTTGGCATCCCTACGTAAAAAAAAAATCTAGGTTGAGGATCACCATAAAGAACTTTTCTATGGGACAGTTGGCCTTTACCACTTTTGGTCTCGGCTTCTTTAGGGCACAGCCAAACCTGGATAGTTACCTGCGTGAATCTTTTTTTTTTTTTTTTTACTATTGAACGTTGTCTTCAGCGTCTAGAAACCAACTGTTTTTTGTGCTGAGTTCTATGGATGCTGTGGTGGGTGGAACCTGGCCCAGAAGACCACTGAAATCTTTTTGGAACCCCTTTGCATGAAGTCTAAATTTCTACACAAAATTTTGAGGATCACCATAAAGAACTTTTCTATGGGACAGTTGGCTTTTACCACTTTTGGTCTGGGCTTCTTTATGGCACAGCCAAACCTGCATTGTTACCTGCGTGAATCTTTTTTTTTTTACTATTGAACGTTGCCTTTAGCGTCTAGAAATCAACTGTTTTTTTGTGTTGAGTTTTATGGCTAGCTGTGCTGGGTGGAACCTGGCCCAGAAGACCACTGAAATCTTTTTGGAACTCCTTTTGCATGAATTCTAAATTTCTACACAAAATTTTGAGGATCACCATAAAGAAATTGCCTTTGGAACAGTTGTCCCTTACCACTTTTGGTCTGGGCTTTTTTAGGGCGTTTTTAATCGCTTGAACTATTTTTTTACAATTGTGATTCATATAGCTCTTAGCACAGATTCACTCTACAGGAGATAAGGACTTGACAGAGACCACCACCCCATCCACAACTGCCACCATTTTTGTTACTGGGAGGTGGAGCTGCTGAAATGCTGGCCATTAACCATAGAAATACAGAAAGGATTGCCAGACCAAACCTGTATGAAAGGGTCCAAGATCATTTTAATTGTTGGTAAAAATGTCATATAATAATACTACACACGTTTTGGGGGCAACACCACTCCATCCCATCATCAAGGCTCAACACAGAAAAAAACCCTGGTTGGACTCAAAGCAGAAAACAGTGACTTACAGATCTATATTAGAACCAGTATTAAACTCTGACTTTTTTGCCAACAATTACAATTATCTTGGGCTCTTTCATTTTTGGGTCTGGCAGTCCTCTCTGTATTTCTATAGTTTTAAGCTGGATACACACTATCCAACTTTTGTTGTCAGATTTCCTTTAGATTTACCTTTTCTATGTAGTGCAAGGGCCTGCCAGATTGCATACAAATTGAAAGTGTTTAGGTTTGACCTCATATTATATGGTTTTGGTAAGTCTAAAGGAAAAAGTCTTCAGAAAATCTTATAGTGTGTATGGCCCATTAGGTTAGCATTTGAACACCTGTATTTCTATGGTTTGAGCTACTGCTGGGTGCGAGTCTAAGGCCCCTTTCACACAGGCGGACCGTTCAGATCCGCCTGTCCGTTTTTTTGTAGGATCTGAACGGTCCCCCCATGCATTCCTATGGGGCATCGGATGTCAGCGGACCCGATCCGATCCGTCAAATCTGGACAGATGGAAACCCTATTTTCCATCCGTCCAGCGGATCGGATCGGATGGGATCGGATGAGAACGGACCGACGGTCCGTTCCCATCCGATTTCCCCCATAGAGATGCATGGGGAACTGACAGCTGTGTCTCCGCACACAGCGCGGAGACACAGCTGTCCTCCTGCTGCTCAGCGGGGGATCGGCGGCTCGATCCCCTGCTGAGAAAAACGGAATCCGTCCGACGGACGGATAGTGTGAAAGGGGCCTAAAAGTACCTAGCTCCTCTGAGTTGAATAATGCCTCGTACACACGCATCGATAGTTGGCCGTGAATTTTCGGCCAACGTCCGATCGGCCGATTTTCGGCTTGTTAGTATGATGCTTTCGACAACCGTCTCAGACTTTTCGGCCGAATAAAATCTGGTGTGCAGGCTATAAAATTTTTGTTGGCCGTCAACACAACGGCCGATTTTCCGTCAGTCAGTACAGATTTCGGCAGACAAAAATCTGATGAGCAAGACTGGGCATGCTCTGAGAAGAAAAAACACATGGAATGTAAACCAGCACATGACATCACTTCTGATGTTGGTTTTTGTTGGCCGAGAAAATTTGTGTGCAGTCCAGAGCACATTTCAACCAACACAACAGCACTGGACAAAAGTCGGCCGATCGGTCGGCCGATAATCGTTGCGTGTGTACGAGGCATTAGAGTCGATTGCTGGCCTGGCTGGACCTGGCTCTGCATTGGCATGCACCCACCCCTGAGGTCCTGCACTAGATGGGGTCCCAGGTCACCTACAGCTTGAGCTGGGGATTGTGCCTCTTACCTCTTTCCTGGGTGACTCTGAAGACTTCTGATGAGTCCACGTGACCCGGGCACGTAGGGATTTGGGGAGACACTCTAGGAACGCTGTACTTCCCTCAACTCCAAACAGGCGCTTCTCCTGAACGGTCATCCTCTGCTGTTCTGTATGGAAAGAGAAGGAACTTTATGTACTGATGACCACACACAAGAGATTGGGGTCCCAGAACTACAAGGCCCAGTAGGTAAACCATGATGGGGCCCAAAGTGGCTCTACCTTTTTTTTTACCCTAATGCAGGGATCCTCAAACTACGGCCCTCCAGCTGTTTTGGAACTACACATCCCATGAGGCATTGTAAAACTCTGACATTCCCAGACATGGCTAGGTATGATGGGAATTGTAGTTCCTGAACAACTGGAGGGCCATAGTTTGAAGATACCTGCCCTAATGCATTCCCTGCATTTAGGGAAAAAACGGTTTGCCACTTGCTGTGCCTTAACCCTCCCCCCCCCAAAACACTTACCTAAGTCCTGTATCGATCCACCAGCGCTGTGCCAGTCTCTTGGTCTTCTCTCCTTGCTCGATTAAGCTTGGCTGAGAGCAGTGGGAGCCATTAGCTCCTGCTGCTCTCAGTCAAACCTTGTGAGCCCTGAGCAGGGCCGAGCAGCAGTGTGTGTGTCAATGGATGCACGCAGCCCAACTGAGGATCAAGCCTGCATGTCTGCTTTCATCATATGCCAAACCACTCAATGCCATTATCACAAGTCCCATTATATGAAGGAGTATTATATATGTTTGAGGGAAATCTATTTGAGAAATATAGAAAGGATGTGCTTACCACAGCACTTGAGTAAGTCCGGTAGATGTATACTGTACTAGACAAGAAGAGAATCCAATGCATTTCGGGGACCTCAGTTCTCCCCCTGAATCAGGGCTGCCGTGACCTCTAACAGCCATGATTCCTTTGTGCAATAGTTCTTGTCCAGTTTTATTTTCAACCATTGGCAGCAATGATGAAGAGGGAATTCCGAGCCCCTGAAACGCGTTGGTTTTTCTTGTCATATACAGTAAAAATCCACTGGACTAGTGCGGAGTTGCTCTCATCCTTTCCAGCTTTCTTCTCTGGGGGCCCTCAAGGACTCCCCAGGTGATAGAGGGTGGCCTTCTGACTATGAATCTCGCCCCCTCCCCCCCACCCATCTTTAACCACTTCTGGACCGGAAGGATTTGCCCCCTTAATGACCAGGCCATTTTTTTGCGATTCAGCACTGCGTTAATTAAACGGACAATTGCGCGATCGCGCGACACTGTACCCAAATAAAATCGATCTCCTTTTTTTTCCCACAAATAGAGCTTTCATTTGGTTGTATTTGATCACCTCTGCGATTTTTATTTTTTATGCTATAAACAAAAATAGAGCGACAATTCTGAGAAAAAAACCCCATAATTTTCACATTCTGCTATATAACATTCCCAAAAAAAAAATTTAAAAATCAAAATTTTATAACATTTTAGGCCAATTTGTTTTCTGCTACATATTTTTGGTTAAAAAAAATCGCAATAAGCGTATATTGATTGGTTTGTGCAAAAGTTATCGCATCTACAAACCAGGGGAAAGATTTATGTCATTTTTATTGTTTTTTTTTTACTAGTAATGGCGGCGATCTGCGATTTTTTTGCACGACTGCGACATTGCGGCTGACAGATTGGACCCCTAACTGACATTTTTGACACTTTTGGGGGGACCAGTGACATTACTACAGTAATCAGTGCTAAAAATATGCACTGTTACTGTAATAAGGACACTGGCAGGGAAGGGGTTAACACAGGGGCGATCAAAGGATTAAATGTGTACCTAGGGGAGTGTTTCCAACTGTATGGGGGCGGGGCTTGTGAAATGATCACAGGGACCTGTGATCCTATATAGAAGGATCACAGGCGCTCTGTGATCATTTCAGGGAGAAGATCGGTCGGTTGTGTTTACAACAGCTGACTGTGTATTCTGTGTATTCACAGATAATTTTAATTTTATTATATTTTAATTAATTTCACCTGTTTTTAATATAATTTTAATTATAAGTGAAAAGTGTGAAATTTAATTATATTAAAAATGGGTGAAATTAAATAAAATATAATTAATTTAAAATGATCTTCTCCCTCAGCGGGGAACGATTGCGAGTGTCAGGCGGCAATCGGAGCTGCCTGCCCCGCGCATCGGAGTTCCCGCTGCCGAGTGGGGGCGGGAGCGCGCTGCCGGCTGCGCGCGCTCGCCCCCTAGCTGCAGGTGCGCGACCGACGTATGCCTACGGCCTTTTGCGCAGGGGGGCCAGCTGCGGCAGGCGGTCCTTAAGTGGTTATGTTCCTGGTCCAGTGCTACATGAACACATTATCATAGCACAATAGCAGGTAGTGTTGTGTGTATCCTCTCATATTTTATCTGTTTTTATAATTTCTAGATTGTAAGCTCTAAGGAGCAGGGCCCTCTGATTCCTCCTGTATTTAATTGTATTGTAACTGTATTTTCTTCCTTCATATTGTAAAGTGCTGCGCAAACTGTTGGCGCTATATAAATCCTATATAATAATAATATTAATTATAATAATAATTGTTTTATTATTACTGCTTATATTTGCAGTTCTCAGAGAAGATCCTAAGTGGACACTCACCTCCTGAACACAGACTGCGGGGGTCGCCATTTCTCACATCCTGCCGACGAGACCTCCTGGAGGAAGAGGACAGAATCAGATCACTGAAGAGAAGACAGACCGATACTGAAGAACCCTACTAAACAGTATGTGCACCACGTCAAACTTTATATGAGGAAAAAAAACCTTAAATATCTCAGCATTATTGTGCTATCAGTCAACACAGTGTATAGCAGGCATGTCCAACCTGCGGCCCGGAACCGCAGGCAATGCGGCCCACTGCCCCCTGACAATTTTTTTTTTTTTTTGCTGGGGAGGAAGGAAGTTGAGTCGGGGGCACGGACACAGAGGCTGCCTCGGAGGGGATCATCCACTAGTTGTGTTAAATTAGTGCTGGGGGCCTGGGGGGCGGCAGCACGGGAGGGCATGGCGGCGTTTTATTACTTATATACCTTAACTATAGTATATATTTTATATGCGGCCCGAGAAAATTTCTCTACACTCAATGTGGCCCAGAGAAGCCAAGAGGTTGGACACCCATGGTGTATAGAAAGGAGGTAGTCATAGATATGACATTTTAGCTTCTCCTTGTGTGCAAGAAAAGAAGGAAAAGGCTTTATTGGGCATCTCTTAAGACATGCATGTTTCTCCCTGCTGGCCGCTGGGTTGTACAGACATTAAGCTGTGCAATCTACTGATCAGATCTAATAGATTAGTCAAGCAACTGATAAGCAGAATGCATAGCTAAAGTCTAAGCATGCACGTCTTAAGGGATGCCGGGGAGGTGTTCTTTCAGATGATGCTCAGGAACAGCAGTATAGTGACTGACAACACATGACGAAGAGCAAAAATCCCTTTAGACATGCATGTTTCTCTGTGCAATCCACCTATCAATAGAGTAATCAAGCAACTGATCAGCAGATTGTACTAAAGTCTGAATACGCACATCTTAAGGAATATCGGGGATGTGTTCCAGGGGTTTAACTACAGGGGTTGCAATTGCAACCGGGACCCACGTTCCAGGGGGGCCTGTGCGGCTCCCCTGTAGGAAAATGGAGGAGATTGGTTCCTCTGTATGCTGCCCCCGCCACTCCTCCTATCCAGTTCACTTGTATTCTGCTGTCTCTGGGCCCCTGTGTGCTCCCCTGGTCCCCCCCCCCCCCCACTGTTCTCTTTCCCCTCTCCTGCCGGCTGCTGCAGGGGATGTGTCACAATAGACAACCAGGAAGGGGTTGGTAAATATGTAATTTACCAGCCCCTTCCTTTTCTGAATGGACAGAGTCATAGTCAGTGACATTGTAAATAAATAAAATAAAATGATAAAAAAAAAAATACAATTAAAATACCAAAAAATAAAAACTACTGACACCAGTGGGTGAACTTCCAGGATCGCAAAGGTCACACTTGCCACCGGGCCCTGGCATTCCACCACCACTGTTGGGAGGCCCCAAGATGGCAGGATGGGAGCCCACTGCAGAACTTGTGAAAGGGCCCCGCTGCAGGAACGTAATAAAGGGCCCCGCAACGAGAGTAAAGGGCCCCAGGAACAGTGGGAAGAGCCTCAGGCTTGAAGGGAAGGGTCCCGGCCCTTTATTGGATATTGGATACATCATGATTGTGGGACAATATCACTCACCTCTTTGTGTTGGGCAGGTACCGCGTACAGCTGGTCCCATCCCAGGCACAGTAGGGATCCCGAGCGAGGCAGCACTCTGCACAGGCCTTCCCGTAGATACCGCAACGATGCAGAGGCACCTGGGAAATGCCGACCGCTGAGCCCACATACAGTTGTTGCTGGGGAGACAGCAAATACTAACGTCAGATGGAAGACAGTAAATATTTGACAGGGCCATCAGCAAACACTGTCTGTCCTGCTTACCCGCTTTGATGACAGCTGCATGCTGGTGATCGCTGAGCCATTCTGCACACAGATGGGAAGGAAAAAAAATATTACAAATAGGAACAGCAAATCTACAGAATATAAAACTGGATTGTTTCTGGACTCAAAATGTCACTATTCTCTAAACAACTGTATACAGCAGTGGGGGGTCACCTTTCTTGTTATGGGGTCCTCAACTGCGACCTCCAATATTACCAAAAAGCTGCACTTAAAATTAAGTGAATATTCAATCTCAGAGACAGCAAGACACACAACAGAATATAGTCAAAGACTGTGATGGTCAGAGACTGAGGACATGATACATGAATTGTTCAGAGACTACAGACATGATACAAAAGACGGTCAGAGACTGAGGACATGATACAAGAGATGGTCAGAGACTGCAGACATGATACAAGAGATGGTCAGAGACTGCAGACATGATACAAGAGATGGTCAGAGACTGTCAACATGATACAAGAGATGGTCAGAGACTGCAGACATGATACAAGAGATGGTCAGAGACTGCAGACATGATACAAGAGATGGTCAGAGACTGTCATCATGATGCAAGAGATGGTCAGAGACTGCAGACTTGATGCACACTTAACACCAGAGATGGTCAGAGACTGCGGACTTGATGCAGACTAAACACAAGAGATGGTCAGAGACTGCGGACTTGATGTAAGAGATGGTTAGATACTGTGGACATGATACAAGAGATGAGGGAGACTGCAGACATGATACAAGAGATGAGGGAGACTGCAGACATGATACAAGAGATGATCAGAGACTGCGGTCTTGATGCATGAGATGATCAGAGACTACACACATGATGCAAAAGATGGTCAGAGACTACAGACATGATACAAGAGATGATCAGAGACTACAGACACGATACAAGAGATGGTCAGAGACTGTCAACATGATAAATGAGATAGTCAGAGACTACAGACATGATACAAGAGATGGTCAGAGACTACAGACATGATACAAGAGATGGTCAGAGACTACAGACATGATACAAGAGATGGTCAGAGACTACCGACATGATACAAGAGATGGTCAGAGACTACAGACATTATACAAGAGATGGTCAGAGACTGCAAACGATGCAAGAGATTGTCAGAGACTGCGGTCTTGATGCACACTTAACACAAGAGATGGTCAGAGACTGCGGACTTGATGCACACTTAACACAAGAGATGGTCAGAGACTGCAGACTTGATGCAGACTTAACACAAGAGATGGTCAGAGAGAGACTACAGACATGATGCAAGAGATGGGCAAAGACTGCAGACATGATGCAAGAGATGGTCAGAGACTGTGGACTTGATGCACACTTAACACAAGAGATGGTCAGAGACTGCCGACTTGATACAGACTAAACACAAGCGATGGTCAGAGACTGCAGACATGATTTAAAAGATGGTTAGATACTGTGGACATGATACAAGAGATGAGGGAGACTGCAGACATGATTCAAGAGATGGTCAGAGACTGCGACCTGATGCAGACTTAACACAAGAGATGGTCAAAGACTACAGACATGATGCAAGAGATGGTCAGAGACTGTGGACATGATGCAAGAGATGGTCAGAGACTGCAGACATGATGCAAGATATGGTCAGAGACTGCAGACATGATGCAGACTTAACACAAGAGATGGTCAGAGACTGCGGACTTGATGCAGACTTAACACAAAAGATGGTCAGAGACTACAAGCATGATGCAAGAGATGGTCAGAGACTGCGGATATGATGCAGACTTAACACAAGAGATGGTCAGAGACTGCAGATATGATGTAAGAGATGGTTAGATACTGTGGACATGATACAAGAGAGATGGTCAGAGACTGCGGATATCATACAAGAGATGGTAAGAGACTGCGGATATTATATAAGAGATGGTCAGAGACTATGGATATCCTACAAGAGATGGTCAGAGACTGCAGACATGATACCAGAGATGGTCAGAGACTGCAGACATGATACAAGAGATGATCAGAGACTGCGGGCATGCTAAAAAATATGGTCAGAGACTGTAGACAATAGGAGTTGTTGGAGACAGGCAAGATGCTTGAAGAGATAGTAATAGACTGGAGACACATTACAGGAGACTGTTGGGTATCACTGCTATTACAGGGCAACACAGATTAGTGTCTGCAGGGGCTATAAGGGCAATACATAAAGTACCAAATGGCCACAGGTTGGGGTGCAGAGGTATAGAGTAACCCTAAGCCACCCACTTACAAATGTTTTCATGCTACTTTTACCCAAGATTTACACATTTTTTCTGATTGGATTCAGTTAGAAAAATTAACTTTTTAATACGCATCTAATACCAAAACATTCTAGTTTTGGATAGAGAAGGGAAGGGTTAGGGACATTATGGACATCACCCTTCACTTCCTGTTTCAAAGACACTCCAGGAAGTGTCCGGATGATTGAAGTGAACACCTTATATACAGGCTTATTCACAAAGCTAAGCCAACATTCACTTTGCTCCTTTAGTAAATCACACCACTGTACTTGGTAGAATCATCTCCTGGGTGGAGTTCCAGTACTGCCCACAAGATGGCTCCTTCTATTGCGGTCAAACAACAGGTGCACTTTAATCCACCGATACGTCCTCTGGCATTTTCCTCCCACCTAACTTTCTATGTCTTATCTGCTTTTGGTTACCTTGAAGACTTGCAGCTCCTCCAGGACCAGCTCCTCCCGGTGATGCCAGCTGTGTTTGGGCACCGATATGACCTTCAGGACCGAGCCAACATCTGGGGAGAGACAGAAGCAGCGCGGTAAGACCTCTGAGTGATGCACACACAATATATGAACGCTGGCCACAGATAAAGTATAAAGTTTGGGGTACCTGTTCCGATGAACATGACATCATACTCTCCATCAGCGGCCGCCACTCTGTCCACGGCCAGCTGGGTTAAGGTGACGCCATTGTGACTGCGCAGGAAGATCGGCCTTCCAGATCCAGGCACCACGGGGTTGAACATGAGCGGGTGGTTACGGGCAAACTGCAGGACGTCATCTGGAAAGTTTTTGGTGGAATCAAAACTTCCAAATGTTTTACTGGGGCACTAGGGGGGGTAGAGAAGAATCGTCTCAGGGAAATCACAAAACATGAGACACAACGATGTACAATTTCTAAATATATATCCATTAGGCTCGGTTCACACATGTCCGATGTGAATTTCCCCACTGCGATATTCCAAAAAAGCTGATTAGCGGTTAAGCTGCGATTTAGATGCGGTTCAGATGCAAATTTATGGGAGCCGCGGCTACTGGCGTCTTTAACATTAGCTGGTTGTTAAGGAGCGTGCCGGGAAGCTGGCCATTATGTCCTTAACAGTGGGAGCTGGGGCTTGGTAATTCGAGGGGGGGGGGTGCGCAAACCAATGCACCCCCCCCCCCTGACGGTCGGTTGGCAACACATTCCCCCCCCCCCCCTCGTTGGTCAGTCGGCAACACATTCCCTCCCCCCCCCTCAACGGCCTGCCTCCTTACCCCCTCACCTCCTCCTTCCTCCTGTCCGAGCCGGGGAGTGCTGGATGGCTGAGCCGCTGTGCTTCTCCTCCAGCCGTGTCTCTTCTGCCTCTTCCTGGCCACTGGCCAGTAAGATCGCTTCTCCTTTTGGCCAATCAGGAAAGGGGTCTCATAACCCTCTTCCTGATAGGCTGGGAGAAGAGTCAGTGTGACAATAGCGAATATTTATTCGCTATTGCCATACAACTGGGTTGGCTCGGGGCGCAGTTCTCTGCGCCCCGAGCCCACCCTTTTTTGAAGCCTAATAGGTCTAATAGAGCCTCTAATAGAGGCTATAGGTCTAATAGAGCCTCTAATAGAGGCTATAGGTCTAATAGAGCCTCTAATAGAGGCTATAGGTCTAATAGAGCCTCTAATAGAGGCTATAGGTCTAATAGAGCCTCTAATAGAGGCTATAGGTCTAATAAAAAAGCCCCTATTGGAATCCATGCGTCCGGTGCCCTGCATGTAGATTAGGCGGGGGCGGCACCCTTGGACCCCCAATGGACGGGCCGCCACTGGTCCTTAACAACGGATGGCTCATCAACTGTCAGCGGGATTCCCCACTAACAGCTGAATTAAAAAAAACAAAACATTGCCGGCAATAAAACAATTGTGAGAAAAACGGCATTGGGGGTCCCCCAATCCATCTTATGAACCATAGAAAATTCCCCTTGAAGTGGGACTTTTTAGGCACTAATAGAATTTACCGCAGTATTATATAAAAACATTTTCATTTTATTGTATCACAACGAATAAAAGCATTTACAAATAGATGGAATGTGCACTAGTACTTGCACCAATGTGTATAATGTACATGGATCAACGTCGAAATAACCCAACGCGTTTCAAAGCCTATGCAGCTTCCTCCTCAGTGGTGTAATATGCTTCAATCCTATAAATTACACTGTTTACAAATTCCACATTTCCATGTATAATATTAACCACTTTTGGACCGGAAGGATTTGCTCCCTTAATGACCAGGCCATTTTTTGGGATTCGGTACTGCGTTACTTTAATGGACAATTGCGCGGTCGTGCGACAGTGTACCCAAATGAAATTGATGTATTTTTTTTCCCCACAAATAGAACTTTGTTTTGGTGGTATTTGATCACCTGTGCGATTTTTATTTTTTGCGCTATAAACAAAGCGACAATTCTGAAAAAAAAAACAATATTTTTCACATTCTGCTATATAACATTCCCAAAAAAAAAAAAAATGTAAAAATCTAATTTTTTTTAACATTTTAGGCCAATTTATTTTCTGATGCATATTTTTAGTAAAAAAAAATGCAATAAGCGTATTTTGATTGGTTTGCGCAAAAGTTATTGAGTCTACTAACTACAGGAAAGATTTATGTAATTTTTATTTATTTATTTATTTATTTATTTTTTACTAGTAATGGCCGGCGATTCACAATTTTAGAGGGACTGCGACATTGCGCCGGACAGATTGGATCCCTAACTGACATTTTTGACACTTTTGGGGGGACCAGTGACATTACTACAGTAATCAGTGCTAAAAATATGCACTGTCACTGTACTAATGACACTGGCAGGGAAGGGGTTAACCCAGGGACGATCAAAGGGTTAAATGTGTACCTAGGGGCGTGTTTCTAACTGTATGGGGGCGGGGCTTGTGAAATGATCACAGAGACCTGTGGTCCTATATAGAAGGATCACAGGCGCTCTGCGATCATTCCAGAGAGAAGAACGGTCAGCTGTGTTTACAACAGCTGACTGTTTATTCACAGATAATTTTATTTTTATTATATTTTATTTAATTTCACCCATTTTTAGTATAATTTGAATTATAAGTAAAAAGTGTGAAATTAAATAAAATATAATACAATTATCTGTGAATACATATGAAATGTTATGATATAAGACAATTGATTAATTATATAAACAAATAAGTGTTGAAAAAATATAATATCATCTGTGAATAAAATCCATAGAATAAATGACAAGTGATATAAATGAAATCACAAATGTATTCCGTGAAAAATTGATGGAAAATATCCCCAATCACCAGTGCAAAAGTAAAATGACAATCTGTGGGTATATTATATTTTCTCAACACTTATTTGTTTATATAATTAATCAATCGTCTTATATCATCACATTTCATATGTATTCACAGATACATTTAATTTTAATTTTATTTAATTTCACCCATTTTTAATATAATTTTAATTACAAGTGAAAAGTGTGAAATTAAATTATATTAAAAATGGGTGAAATTAAATAAAATATAATAAAATTAAAATTATCTGTGAATACATATGAAATGTGATGATATAAGACAATTGATTAATTATAAAAACAAATATTGAAAAAATATAATATCATCTGTGAATAAAATCCATAGAAGAAATGACAAGTGATATAAATGAAATCACAAATGCAATCCGTGAATAATTGATGAAAAAAGTCCCCAATCACTAGTGCAAAAAGTAAAATGACAATTCGTGGGTAAATTATATTTTCTCAACACTTATTTGTTTATATAATTAATTCATTATCTTATATCATCACATTTCATATGTATTCACAGATCATTTTAATTTAAATTTTATTTAATTTCACCCATTTTTAATATAATTGTAATTATAAGTGAAAAGTGTGAAATTTAATTATATAAAAAAATGGGTGAAATTAAATAAAATATATTAAAATAAAATTATCTGTGAATACATATGAAATGTGATGGCATAAGACAATTGATTACTTATTAGGGATCCTCAAACTATGCCCTCCAGCTGTTGCGGAACTACACATCCCATGAGGCATTGTAAAACTCTGATATTCACAGACCTGACTAGGCATGATGGGAATTGTAGTTCCTGAACAAATGGAGAGCCATAGATTGAGGACCCCTGAATTATATAAACAAATAAGTTTTGAAAAAATATAATATCATCTGTGAATAAAATCCATAGAAGAAATGACAAGTGATATAAATTAAATCACAAATGTATTCCGTGAATAATTGATGAAAAATGTCCCCAATCACCAGTGCAAAAAGTAAAATGACAATCTGTGGGTATACTATATTTTCTCAACACTTATTTGTTTATATAATTAATCAATTGTCTTATATCATCACATTTCATATGTATTCACAGATCCTTTTAATTTTATTATATTTTATTTAATTTCACCCATTTTTTTATATAATTTAATTTCACACTTTTCACTTATAATTAAAATTATATTAAAAAAGGGTGAAATTAAATAAAATATAATAAAATTAAAAGGATCTGTGAATACATATGAAATGTGATGATATAAGACAATTAATTAATGATATAAACAAATAAGTGTTGAGAAAATATAATTTACCCACAGATTGTCATTTTACTTTTTGCACTGGTGATTGGGGACATTTTCATCAATTATTCACGGAATACATTTGTGATTTCATTTATATCACTTGTCATTTCTTCTATGGATTTTATTCACAGATGATATTATATTTTTTCAACACTTATTTGTTTATATAATGAATCAATTGTCTTATATCATCACATTTCATATGTATTCACAGATAATTTTAATTTTACTTAATTTCACCCATTTTTAATATAATTTTAATTATAAGTGAAAAGTATGAAAATAAATTATATTAAAAATGGGTGAAATTAAAGAAAATATAATAAAATTAAAATGATCTGTGAATACATATGAAATGTGATGATATAAGACAATTAATTAATTATATAAACAAATAAGTGTTGAGAAAATATAATTTACCCACGGATTGTCATTTTACTTTTTGCACTGGTGATTGGGGACTTTTTTCATCAATTATTCATGGAATACATTTGTGATTTCATTTATATCAATTGTCATTTCTTCTATGGATTTTATTCACAGATGATATTATATTTTTTCAACACTTATTTGTTTATATAAATAATCAATTGTCTTATATCATCACATTTCATATGTATTCACAGATCATTTTAATTTTATTATATTTTATTTATTTTCACCCATTTTTAATATAATTTAATTTCACACTTTTCACTATCAATTTTGCACTTTTAGAAGCTGTTTATATTAATGTTCAACATCACACTTCATATGCATTCACGGATATTTTAATTTTATTTTTAGCGCCGCATTTTTAGAATCAATCAAAATGCATCCAATTTGCATATATGTGAACGGATCCTTAATCTGTACTGTCTATCAATAAAGGAAGAGTCTGACCTTCCCCAGCATCTCATTACTCACCATGCCAGGCCGGGGGTACGGCACTCTGCCCTGGTAGGACACCCACTGGTAGTTGGGCCCCTCCTTGTGAGCAAAGGGCCCCAGGAAGGCCCTTCGGATGTCATTCATGGTGTAGACGCAGATCGCAGAGCCACGGAACACCGAGCTAAGGAACGAACATGGAAGGAAAAATGATTTTAGGCAACTTCAACATACAGGGCAATATGTGACAACTTTGTATCTTTTCCTGTGCCAACACAAAATTCCCAAACCACCCACATTTACTTTATGGATATCAAATGAAAGTTAAAAACACACTGACACATTGTAAAGAAATGGTTCATTGCAAAAAGCAAGAAAGGTAAGAAATGTGTAGTAACTAGGGATCGACCGATTATCGGCAAAGCCGATATATTGAGGGCCGATCTACACTTTCCCCGATATATCGGAATCGACCCCTGAAGTTACCGATATTGCCGATATTTCGGGAAAGTGCTTGTACCGGAGTGATACCTGCAGCTAGAGGCATCACCCCGGTACCGGCGTCCATAGCAGATGGTCGGCTGTCTTGTAATGACAACGGATTCAGCTGAGAAGCCGCTCAGCTGTCATTACAAGGAACGGGAGGGGACGTCCCGCCCCCCCCTCCCGCCGCCTACCGCGGCTCGCCCAGGTCTCTCGTCCCATCGGGAGACCCGGGCATCCTACCTGCACAGCGTCCAAAGACCCGATCTAAGCCGAATGCGGCTCCATGTAAAAACCCGGAAGTGATGTCATGACATCACTCCCTGGTACTGGCGCCAAATTAAAAAAAATGACAGCATTCAAAACAGCCAAACTTGGAGTTTTGAATGCTTTTAAGTGCAGAGGAGGGTTTTGGGGGTCTTTTAGACCCCCAGATCCCTCCACAACAGTACTTGTAAAAAAAAATATATATATATATATATATATATATATACACATTTATTTATTTATATAAAATGTCCGAAAATATCGGCAGATATCGGCCGATACCGATATTCGATGACCAAAATATTGGTATTGGCAATAAAAAAACCGAAATAGGTCGATCACTAATAGTAACCCAGAGCAACTAAAGCTGGCTATACAATTTATTTTTCATTCAGCTAAGGCTGTAAGCCTGGGTTCACACTGGGGCGACTTAGCCGCCTGACAAGTCGTTCTCCATCCAGTGCAATGGAACCGTTCTAATAGGAGCTCGCTCAGACTTAGAAAAAAGGTTCCTGCACTACTTTGGGGGGCGACTTGCATTGACTTCTATTAGAGAAGTCGTTTGCGAGCCCCGCTGAAGTCGCGCTGCTCGGGCGGCTTCAGAGTCGGGCAACTTTGAAGCCGCCACCCAGTTTGAACGCAGACTAAAGCCTTTTATTATAAACAACATACAAATAAATAACAAAACATAACATTACAGGTCAATTTGGGTTGGAAGTCCTTGAAGGTACCATATTACTGAAACATTGTGTCTGTGGCACCCACTAGCTAAGATATGCCCCAGCCGCAAGACAACACCTCGGGGGCAATCCCAGCTGACCTCAGACACATTACAGGTCTACCGTGACTTGGTCACTATTATTGGACCACCAGCTAGAGGGCACCATACCAACGATGGTTCCTTGGACCACCAACTAGAGGGCACCATACCAACAATGGTTCCTTGGACCACCAACTAGAGGGCACCATACCAACGATGGTTCCCCACCTTTTTCCCTAAACACCAGATATTCCACCCTTTCAAGGACCTCAAACCGCCAATACTTCCGCTACAAACCACTAGCAACCCAATGTAACCTAAGAAAAAAGGGGCGGGAGGGAGGGCATTAATCTGATGGCTTCAATTCTCCAACTGATTCTGTCACACCCCTCCCTGCAAATTGGGCTCCTACACTCCTCCCCTTCACCCCGTCTGTTCAGCCAATCCAGTAAGCACTATAACTTATTCCACAATTAACCCCACGCTGTAAGGTTCCCCTTCCACCCTGTCATGTATGCCCTGCGCTTATTCATTTCATTCGTTGCTTCGGGCCTGCCTAAACAGCAGCTGCATTTGATTGGATGCAGCTGCAGTTTGGCCTTCATATTTTAAAGTCAGTATGTTAGGCTGGAGGAGGCCGTTGGGGCCACCAATTAAGCAAATTTAGGCTGGTTGCTTAGGAACTGACCAAAATTCGAACAGTATATGACCGGACTAATTACATGTAAGATGGCAGTTACCAGCTAAGTGAGATGATGATTATTCACCTGGAGGTTGAGAAGAGAGCGTAGATCAGAGGATTCCTTCTATCTCTGGTCTGCAACAGGAAAACATCACCTACAGAATGGAGAGAGAGAACGAGAGAGAGAGAGAGAGGAGAGAGAGAGAGGACGAGAGAAAGCGAGAAGATAGAGAAAGAGAAGTGGATGGAGAGAGAAGAGCAGAGTAAGGACAAAGGAGAAAAAGAGAGGGGAGGATTAAGAGGGAGATGAAGAAAAAGAGAAGAGGAGAGAGGGCGAGAAGATAGAGAAAGAAGTGGATAGAGAGAGAAGAGGAGAGTGAGGAAAAAGGAGAAAAAGAAAGAAGAGGATAAGGAGGGAGATGAAGAAAGAGAGAAGAGGAGAGGGAAGGAGAGAGTAGTGGTGAGAGAGGAGAGAATAAAAGAGGAGAAGAAGAGAAAAACAGACAGAGAGAAGAGGACAGAGAAAGAGAAGAAGATGGAGAAAGAGTAGAGTGAGGGAAAAAAGGAGTGAAAGAGAAGAGGATTGAGAGGCAGAAGATGAGAGAGAGAGAGAGGACATAAAAGAGAAGAGACAGGGGGAAGAAGAGAAGATGGAGAGGGATGAGAAGAGCGAGAGGAGAGGAGAGGAAAAGAGGATAGAGAGAAAGGGAGGAGAGAAAGAGAAGAAGATAGAGATAGGATAGAGAGGGAGAATCAGATAGAGAAGAGAGAGAAGGAGAAGAGCAGACAGAGAGGAGAGGATAGAGAAAGAGAAGAGGATGGAGAGGGAAAAGAGGACAGAAAGAGAGAGAGAAGAGGATAGAGAGGGAGAATGAGAGCGAGAGAAGAGGAAAGAGAGAGAAGAGGATGGAGAAGGAAAAGAGGACAGAAAGAGAGAGAGAAGAGGATAGAGAGGCAGAAGATGAGAGAGAGAGAAGACATAAAAGAAAAGAGACAGGGAGAAGAAGAGAAGAGGAAAGTAAGAGAAGAGGATGGAGAGGAAAGTAAGAGAAGAGGATGGAGAGGGATTAGAGTGAGAGGAGAGGAAAAGAGGAGAGAAAGAGAGGAAGATAGAGATAGGATAGAGAGGGAGAATCAGAAAGAGAAGAGAAAGAAGGAGAAGAGCAGACAGAAAGGAGAGTATAGAGAAAGAGAAGAGGATGGAGAGGGAAGAGAGGACAGAAAGCGAGAGGGAAGAGGATAGAGAGTGAGGGAGAGAGAGAGAAGAGGATAGAGATTGAGAGAGAGAGAGAAAAGAGGAAAGAGAGGGAGAAAGAGAGAAGAAGAAAGAGGGAGAGAGAAGAGGATAGAGAGGGAGAATGAGAGAGAGAAGAGAAAAGAGATGGCATGAGAGAAGAGGAGAGAGGGAAAAGAAGCGGGAGGGAGAAGAGGAAAGAGAGAGAGAGAGAAGAGGAAAGAGAGGAAGAAGAAGAGGAGAGGGTGGAAGAAGAGATAAAGAGAGAGTGAGAGAGAAAAGGAAGAAGGGAGAAGAGAGAAGAGGAAAGAGATGGAGTGAGAGAAGGGGAGAGAGGGAAAAGAAGCAGGAGATAGAAGAGGACAGAGAGAGAAGAGAATAGAATAGAGAGAGAGTAGATATAAAAAGAGGGGGAAGGAGAGGATGAAGCAAGGAGACAGCGGAGAGGAGAGAGAAGGACATAGACGGAACAGATCGTTATTTATCAGGTCAGACAATCTATGCTGAAATCATGTTGTAAGTTTTTTGTGTGCCTTTCAACACTTCCCTCATCCAATTCCCTTCTTCTCTGACACTTTCTGTTATCTTTCGGCTTAAAAATAGAATTAAAAAAAAAAAGACAGAAAGACGTTTGATCTACACTAAATCACAGATCTAAAAGAAAAATCCTGAGCACATTATTGGGCACAGAGCCATCATCCTGCACTGCGTCCAGATGTAATGTGCTTTTCATCATCTAACAAAGAGTGTACACACAGATCACAGGTGTCCCCGAGTCCTCTACCCTACAGCAAGACTACAACTGGGTCCTTAAAAGAGAACTCTAGTGAAGGGCCTTTGGGGCCCCGGTAGGCCTAACACCCAACCTATCACCCACACCCAACATCCTATCATCTTCAATCACAAAGCTCAACTCTTGTCTACTAACAAGCTGTATACAGCCATATACAAGCTGGATAAATATTTCTTAGTATGTATCCGGTCTATAAACCAGAGGCTCTGGATGGACAGTTGGACAAATTGCTTTTTAATTAGGATGTATCCGGTCTATAAACCAGAGGTTCTGGATAGACAGTTGGATAAATAGTTCTATATTTAGGATTTATCCAGTCTATAAACCAGAGGCTCTAGATAAATAGTTGGATAAATGGTTCTATATTTTGGATGTATCCAATCTATAAACCAGAGGCTCTGGATGAACAGTTGGATAAATAGTTCTATATTTAGGATTTATCCAGTCTATAAACCAGAGGCTCTAGATAAATAGTTGGATAAATGGTTCTATATTTCGGATGTATCCAATCTATAAACCAGAGGCTCTGGATGGACAGTTGGATAAGGGGTTCTATATTTAGGATGTATCCGGTCTATAAACCAGAGGCTCTGGGTAGACAGTTGGATAAATGGTTCTATATTTAGGATTTATCAGGTCTATAAACCAGAGGCTCTGGATGGACAGTTGGATAACTGGTTCTATATATTTAGGATGTATATGATTCTAGGACAATATTTCCCGGGACAACATCCCCCCCGGACAATATCTTCCCTGGACAATATCCCCCCTCTAACTATAACCCTAACCCCCTAACCCTATGTCACGGGGGATATTGTCCGGGGGGATATTGTCCGGGGGGATATTGTCCTGATACCCTCTATACTGAGGTACTCATTATAAATACTTACGGAGCTCATCAAAATAAGTGTCCCCTCCACCATCGGTTCCTGGCATGCTGCAGACAAGTCGCGCCTTCAGGAATGTCGTCCATTTATTCACTAAGCTCCTCTGACCTCCCACATCATTCTGGAGAGGGAGTGAGAATGTCTCGATTATACAAAGGCCAATTGAGAAATGAGCATGACAACATCAGTAAACAATTATTAAATGAACGTTATTATAGAAGAACGGTATTACTTATTACTAACAACCCTTAAAAATTCGTTCTACTTTGCTCCTCATAGAACGGTCAGCGCCTATATCTCAGTACAATTACCCGGCATATCTGCCCAATCCGAGCGTACGACTGTTTAACGCCTCCAAGCCCTTCGACCGGCGTCTCCCGAAAGAAGAAGTAGATTTTATCGTCGTCTTGGTTCTCACTTTCCGGGATCCAGAAAACTTTCACAAACTTTGGCTCTGAAATACAAAATAGGGGGAAAAAAAAATTCATAAATTTGCTCAGGACAGTAACAATTCAATATATATTGACGGATTCTGCCGATCGTCATGTGACCAGGAAGATCACCGGGCCCTTCTGCTCACATTGGACTTTGTACAGATTTAGGAAAGATTTGTGGCGATAGACGGAATCCGGAGTGAAGAAATTGAGGTTTTGCCGCCAAGACTGCGTATTTCATTCCCTCGAGGGAAGATGACATTTGATTGGCTGTCACTGTTGCGTGTCCCAATTTCTTATACAGTCTGTGACCTTTTTAATACATGCTGCTATTTATAGCTGTAGCGGAGTTAATGTCCGACTACTATAACTCATAAATCACTCATCTCCAGACATCAGACGGCTCCTCCCCAGATATCTCCCTCAAGGGCAAATAAGGTGTGTGTGGCCGTTCCCGGACTGAGCTGCCTCTACCACCATGATCAGTGCCAGCAATGCCAGTATTACTGCACTCTAACAATACTCCAGTGCCCCTGGCCAGTGTCGGATCACCATGTAGCCCTTTAAAGCGTCCTGCCAGATACAGAGGCATAATTAGAACATTGAGGGCCCCGGTGCAAGAAACCATGAAGGGCGCCTGGTCCCCCTGGCCAGGATCCTTTACTCTCATCGTGGGACCCTTTATTATGGTCCCGCAGCTGCCATTTTGGGTCCCCCCTCACGGTGGCAGAACGCCAGGGCCTGGTCGCAAGTGTGACCTTTGTGACCATGGTAGTTCCGCCACTGGTGTCAGTTATTTTTGCTATTTTACTTTTTTTTTAATTATTTAATTTGACCATTTTATTTATTTACAATTTTATTTTTTATTATTTAAAAAAAAAAAATGTAGGACCCCCTTTGGGGGGCTTTGGTGAGATATCAGGGGTCTAAACAGACCTCTGATGTTTCACCTTTGAGACAGAGATAGGAGATTGAGGACACAGCCCTCCATCTCTATCTCTGCAGCTTCAGGTGCACAGAATGAATGGACAGCAATAGCTCTGTATAGAGAAGGGGTCTCCAAGCTTTCTAAACAAAAGGCCAGTCTACTGTAATTCAGTCTTTAGGGGGTTCGGACTGTGGCCAGCGGGAACAGAACATTTTTCTGGCGTTAGTGAGAGGAAACTGTGCCCCATCTTTGGTGTCAGTGGGAGAAATGGTGCCCCATTGTTAATGTCAGTGGGAGAGATGGTGCCCAATTGTTGGTGTCAGTGGGAGGAATAGTGCCCCATTGTTGGTGTCAGTGGGAGGAATAGTGCCCCATTGTTGGTGTCAGTGGGAGGAATAGTGCCCCATTGTTGGTGTCAGTGGGAGGAATAGTGCCCCATTGTTGGTGTCAGTGGGAGGAATAGTGCCCCATTGTTGGTGTCAGTGGGAGGAATGGTGCCCCATTACATAGTTACATAGTTACATAGTAGGTGAGGTTGAATAAAGACAACAGTCCATCCAGTTCAACCTGTGTAGGTGTGTGTGGCTGTAATCATCTCGCATAACCCTGAATGTTCTGATCCTTGAGATGTACGTCTAAGAGTCTTTTGAAAGCCACCATACTTCCCGCAGAAACCACCTCTTGTGGTAGAGAATTCCACAATCTTGTAGCCCTAACAGTAAAGAACCCCCCACGTTGCCTGAGGTTAAAACGCTTCTCCTCCAATCGCATTGTATGCCCCCGAGTCCTCATGCAATCCTGAATAGCTTTTCTTCTAAGCCTAGATCCCCATTGAGATATTTAAAAATTGCTATCATGTCCCCCCTCAGGCGTCTCTTCTCCAGGGAGAATAAATCAAGCGATTGCAGACGCTCCTCATTGTTAGTGTCAGTGGGAGAAATGGTGCCCCATTGTTGGTGTCAGTGGAAGGAATGCCGCCCCATTGTTGGTGTCAGTGGGAGGAATGGTGCCCCATTGTTGGTGTCAGTGGGAGGAATGGTGCCCCATTGTTGGTGTCAGTGGGAGAAATGGTGACCCATTGTTGATGACAGTGGGAGGAATGGTGCCCCATTGTTGGTGTCAGTGGGAGGAATGGTGCCCCATTGTTGGTGTCAGTGGGAGGAATGGTGCCCCATTGTTGGTGTCAGTGGGAGGAATGGTGCCCCATTGTTGGTGTCAGTGGGGGGAATAGTGCCCCATCATTGGTGTCAGTGGGAGGAATTGTACCCCATTGTTGGTGTCAGTGGGAGGAATGGTGCCCCATTGTTGGTGTCAGTGGGAGGAATGGTGCCCCATTGTTGGTGTCAGTGGGAGAAATGGTGACCCATTGTTGATGACAGTGGGAGGAATGGTGCCCCATTGTTGGTGTCAGTGGGAGGAATGGTGCCCCATTGTTGGTGTCAGTGGGAGGAATGGTGCCCCATTGTTGGTGTCAGTGGGGGGAATAGTGCCCCATCATTGGTGTCAGTGGGAGGAATTGTACCCCATTGTTGGTGTCAGTGGGGGGAATAGTGCCCCATTGTTAGTGTCAGTGGGAGGAATGGTGCCCCATCATTGGTGTCAGTGGGAGGAATAGTGCCCCATTGTTGGTGTCAGTGGGAGGAATAGTGCCCCATTCCCCGCTCTCCATCCTGGCAGCATCCCCCCGGCGAAAGGTGAGAGGGGTTAACCCAGCAGCACTGCGGGCGGGGGTGGGGGGGATGAGGAGGGGCCCAGGGGAAGCAGGACAGGGACAGAAAGGTGGAGGGGGGGGTGGCATGTAGAGTAATCGATTACCACCATTTCTCTCCCGCAGCTGCTGAATGTCTGCAGGAGGGAGAGGAGGAGAAACGCGGATTCAGCGGCTGCATGGAGGGATCGGTTCCTCTACATGATGCTGCCTCTTCTATCTAGGTGTACGGGGGGAGGGCGGGGGCCGTGGGCCCCCTGGAGCATGGGGCCGGGTAGCAATCACGACCCCTGTACGTACGCCCCTGGCCAGGTACGATCTTTATTGCATACTTACAGAGATGCAGTTTGAACCAATACAAGTATGTATTTCTCATACCTGAGTGACCGCTGGGGAATTTGACAATCACTGTAGTAGTTGGAGCTACTACAGTGATAGCCGCAATCTGGGTCCTGCTTGGGTTCTATGCATACATACTGTATCTCCATATACCCAAGGAGCCATTGGGGAAGCGAACGTTCACTGTAGTAGTTGACGCTACTACAGTGATAGCAGCGATTCTTTGGGTCCTATACAAGCAGCTTTGCCTCTGCACTCTGACCATGGAACAGGGGGGCATTCACTTCATTCATAGAGTATGTAGTGTTTTGAATACAAGGAGCTCTCTGATTGGACTAGGTGGAGAGGATACGGAGATATATTCACTTACACCATGTCAAGCAGGACCAATGTACTTATGCAATAAAGATCATTCCTGCAAAAAAGTATAACTAAAGGCAAAACTTTGTATAAAGTGGTTGGGGGAGGGGTTAGAACCTCTGTCAGGTTTCTATCACTGTCTGTGTCCCTGATAGAGAGATTTGCTTCAGTTGTCCGGATTGCCATGTGGGTAAATACAAGATTTAGGTCCCTTTCACACCATGCTAAAAAGCACCTTTCCAGCATGACAAAAGTGCATCAAAACTTTTCACTTTATGTAACTTTTCACATCTCTGCGCTGTGTTTGCAGGGTGCATTTATCAGTGCATTTTTGGGGGTCACATGACAAATTAAAAAAAAAAAAAATGCTGGTTGTTAAGGATCCGGCACCTGCTGGCATTCATAACAAGCCAGTGAATAGCTGAGCCGACACCCGTTGGCATCCTTTACAACCAGTGAATAGCAGAGGCGGCACTCGCCAGCGTCCATAATGACCAGTGAAAAAGCTGGTTGTTAAGGAGCTGGCACCTGCTAGCATCCTTACCAAGGAGCCAATTACTGTTTTTTAAGGACACTGGCCGGTGCCCGCTTCGCTTCACTGGTTGTTTAGGATGATGGCTAGTGCCGGATTCGCAATTCACTGGTTGTTAAGGTGCTGGCACCTGCCCGCATCCTTAAAAACCAGCCAATTACTGTTTTTTTGAGGACACTGGCCGGTGCCAGCTTCGCAATTCACTGGTTGTTAAGGACACTGGCCGGTGCCAGCTTCGCGATTCACTGGTTGTTAAGGATGCTGGCCGGTGCCGGCTTCGCAATTCACTGGTTGTTAAGGATGCTGGCCGGTGCCGGCTTTGCAATTCACTGGTTGTTAAGGATGCTGGCTGGTGCCGGCTTCACAATTCACTGGTTGTTAAGGATGCTGGCCAGTGCTGGCTTCGCAATTCACTGGTTGTTAAAGATGCTGGCCGGTGCCGGCTTCGCAATTCACTGGTTGTTAAGGATGCTGGCTGGTACCGACTTCGCAATTCACTGGTTGTTAAGGATGGTGCCAGCTTCGCAATTCACTGGTTGTTAAAGATGCTGGCCGGTGCCGGCTTCGCAATTCACTGGTTGTTAAAGATGCTGGCTGGTACCGGCTTCGCAATTCACTGGTTCGCAATTCACTGGTTGTTAAGGATGGTGCCAGCTTCGCAAATCACTGGTTGTTAAGGATGCTGGCTGGTACCGGCTTCGCAATTCACTGGTTCGCAATTCACTGGTTGTTAAGGATGGTGCCAGCTTCGCAAATCACTGGTTGTTAAGGATGCTGGTTGGTGCTGGCTTCGCAATTCACTGGTTGTTAAGGATGCTGGCTGGTACCGGCTTCGCAATTCACTGGCTGTTAAGGATGGTGCCAGCTTCGCAATTTACTGGTTGTTAAGGATGCTGGCCGGTGCCGGCTTCGCAATTCACTGGTTGTTAGGATGCTGGCATCTGCTGGTGTCCTTAACAACCAGATAATTACTGCATATGCGCTGTGTTAAATTTTAACATAACACATGTTTTTGTTTCAAATTGCACAGCACATTTTAAAGCCCAACAGTGTGAAACTAGCCTTAGAGGTGCCACCAGAGCAGTGGAAATATTCCAATGGAATGACCTCTTCCATGGACATCTAATGGGGATTTCCTGAATGTTGAAAATTCCTGTTGAGTCTACAAGACAGGAAGTGAAGGAAAATCTCCCTAAAGGGGCACCTGACATAAAAATAATGACAGGGGTTTACCCAGGAACCCAGGTCTCAGTGATGCCTACATCACAAGAAAATATGCCAGCGGATGGCGCTGGCTCCAGGAACTCACCATTCAGCCAGCGGGAATCATGCTGCTCCGTGCGCAGGGGCGGGCGCCGTCCCAGGCTGCGGAAGATGGTGAAGTCTCGTCCCATGAGATCCGTGGCGACACCGGAGTACAATTCATCTCCTGGGAAGGAAAAAGTGTATATAATTACACAGCGTGCAGCTGGAGAAAAGTGTTGGGACATAATAGAGGGATTTACTAAGGAGAAGTGAAATGGGGAGGTAATGTTTCCCTCAGATGCACATCTCTGAGCAGGAGACGCTTCTATAGATTTTACAATTTCACATTCACATTTCATGTACATAAAAATTATTGTCAGCTCCATCTAGTGGCCATAATGACATATTTTCCTGATTCCGTTATTTTAGGAAAATGTACCACATATGGCCACTAGATGGAGCCGATGATTACAGGAAATACCCATATAAGACACCATACAGGGATGGCTGTGAGAATGCTGAGCAGTTTTTTTTTTAACCTTAATCCTAATCCTTAAAGTGATATTACAGCACTTTAAGCAGCTGATTTAATCATTTGCTTAGTATGCAGCTTCTTTATCCTTTAATCCTTTCCTATGTTCCAGTTTAAGCATTACTGCTGCCTCGGGTTTTCTGTTCCAGGGTGGCTCCTTTCTCTTGCAGCATCCTATGGAGCCACCGTTGTATGCAGGGACTAGAGTTGTATCTTCGTACACTGTGTGTATCAATAGAAACACACAGCCCCAAGCCACAGCCTTGGATGGCAAGGCACTCTCTTGCTCCCATCTCCAAGCTAACAGACTGGTTGTAGACTGCACTGTCCACTGTTAATTGAGATGGCAAGGTACTCCCCTGCTCCTCCCCCTCCCTTCTCCAAGCAAACAGACTGGCTTGTAGACTGCACTGTCCACTGTTACAAGGATGGCAAGGCACTCTCTTGCTTCTCCGCCTCCCTTCTCCGAGCTTACAGACTGGCTTGTAGACTGCACTGTCCGCCTGTAACAAGGATGGCAAGGAACTCCCTTGCTCCTCTCCCTCCTCTCAGCTAACAGACTAGCTGTAGGTTGCACTGTCAACTTATAACAAGGATGGCAAGGATCTCCCTTGTGCCTCCCCCTCCCTTCTCTAAGCTAACAAACTGGCTTGTAGACTGCACTGTCCACTTATATCAAGGATAGCAAGGTACTCCCTTGCCCCCCCCCCTTCTCTAAGCTAACAGACTGGCTTGTAGACTGCATTGTCCACTGTTAACTAGTATGGCAAGGCACTCTGTGCTCCCCCCCCCCTACAATCTCCAAGCTTACAGACTGGACTGTTATCTAGGATGGAAACGTACTCCCTTGACTGGTTGTAGACTGCGCTGTCAACTAGGATGGCTACGGATGGCAAGGCACTCCCCCTTCCCTGCTCTTCCCCCTCTCTCCATTAAGCTAACAGACTGGCTGTAGATTGCACTGTCCGCCTATAACAAGGATGGCAAGGTACTACCTTGCTCCTCCCCTCCCTTCTCCAAGCTAACAGACTGGCTTGTAGACTGCACTGTCCACTGTTAACTAGGATGGCAAGGCACTCCCCCTCCCATGCTCCTCCCCCTCAAATCTCCAAGCTAACAGACTGGTTGTAGACTGCACTGTCCACTTATAACAAGGATGACAAGGCACTCTGTGCCCCCCCCCTACAATCTCCAAGCTTACAGACTGGACTGTTATCTAGGATGGCAAGGCACTCTCTTGCTCCTCCATCCTCTAACCCAGGGGTCTTCAAACTACGGCCCTCCAGTTGTTCAGGTGAATGTCAGAGTTTTACAATGCCTCATGGGACTTGTCTTGTAGTTCTGCAACAGCTGGAGGGCCGTAGTTTAAGGATCCCTGCTAACTCATCAGACTGGTTGTAGACTGCACTGTCCACTGCTAACTAGGATGGCAAGGCACTCCCTTGCTCCTCCCCCTTTACTTCTCCAAGCTAACAGACTAGTTGTCGACTGCACTGTCCACTGTTAATTCTTTCCTGTGAAGACCAGAAGTTCAGGAAAGCAGCACTGATAAAGCAGGAGCCAGCAGCAGCGGAAGTTGTAAACTGTATATGCTGGGGTAGGAATTTGAACTGGGGGGGGGATGGGGGGATAGTGCAGGAAGTTTCTACTCACCAATTAGCACTGAAGCCGCTGCATGTTTAGGGTCATACGGACAGCGGCCTTTCCCATCCTCCAGCCTGGCTGTGTCCAGCTTGAACACCGTGTCCTGTAAAATAGACAACGCTGTACAGTTTTCTTCAGCAACACAAAAATATCCCACCGTGTCCAACAAAGGGCCCAGCACGCTGGGAATGCACATAGGGTGTGCTTTAGTGGCCTCTCAAGTGTACCTATCACCTGTCTTGTGGGGCCACTCTAGCACACCTTAACGTGCCGTGGTCAGTTCTCACATCCACAACAACACACAGCCTCACACAACGTCCTGGAACAACGCAGAACCTCACACAGAGTTTTGCAAACTGAGTTACTGGTGGCGTCCAAGGGTGGCACGCCGTACATCACACAGAGTCTTTGCAAACTAAGTTACCGGTGGCGTCCAAGGGTGGCACGCCGTACGTCACACAGAGTTTTGCAAACTAAGTTACTGGCGGCCTCCAAGGGTGGCATGCCCTACGTCACACAGAGTTTTCACAAACTAAGTTACTGGCGGCCTCCAAGGGTGGCACCCCGTACGTCACACAGAGTTTTGCAAACTGAGTTACTGGCGGCGTCCAAGGGTGGCACCCCGTACGTCACACAGAGTTTTGCAAACTGAGTTACTGGTGGCGTCCAAGGGTGGCACCCCATACGTCACACAGAGTTTTGCAAACGAAGTTACTGGGGGAGTCCAAGGGTGGCACGCCGTACGTCACACAGAGTTTTGCAAACTAAGTTACTGGCGGCGTCCAAGGGTGGCACCCCGTACGTCACAGAGTTTTGCTAACTAAGTTACTGTCGGCGTCCAAGGTTGGCACGCCGTACGTCACACAGAGTTTTGCAAACGAAGTTACTGGCGGCATCCAAGGGTGGCACGCCGTACGTCACACAGAGTTTTGCAAACTAAGTTACTGGGGGCGTCCAAGGGTGGCACGCCGTACATCACACAGAGTTTTGCAAACTAAGTTACTGGCGGCATCCAAGGGTGGCACCCTGTACGTCACACAGAGTTTTGCAAACTGAGTTACTGGCGGCGTCCAAGGGGGGCACCCCGTACGTCACACAGAGTTTTGCAAACTAAGTTACTGGCGGCGTCCAGGAGTGGCACCCCGTACGTCACACAGAGTTTTGCAAACTGAGTTACTGGCGGCGTCCAAGGGTGGCACCCGTACGTCTCACACAGAGTTTTGCAAACTAAGTTACTGGCGGCGTCCAAGGGTGGCACCCCGTACGTCACAAAGAGTTTTGCAAACTGAGTTACTGGTGGCGTTCAAGGGTGGCACCCCGTACGTCACACAGAGTTTTGCAAAGTTTGCAGTACGTCACACCATTTCCAGCCACAACACACAATATCACCCAAACAAAGCAGTACGCCAACACTATTGTTGGTAAGAATGTAGAGTATCCCCCCCCCCCCTTCTTACATCTGTGCGTTGTCCCACGTGAAGGTAGCCGCAGGTGGGGTGGAAGGCTCCAGTGCCGCAGGTGTACAGGTGAGTGCGATTGTACAGCTGAAGGATCTTCACATAATTCATACATTCTACCTGCAGGGGGGGAAAATATTTGTATGAGCAGCAATGTCATAACTTGCACAATTTATCTGTTTGTTCCCGGCAGGTCCCACGCACGTCCCCTCCCCCACTTCATTCTCCATCCATCCCTTCATCACAGCAGACAACTGAGGGGGGGGGGACTGACAGCTCCTGGCCTGCTGGAATTTACTTAGCAAGACTCCCGGGATCCAAACTGAAATCTCCGCTCAGCAGATTAATAATTCCAATCTCAGCAAAACAAAAAAAACAAATACAGCCCAACCAGTGACACCCTATAATACAGCCCCACCAGTGACACTGAGGGAGCTGTCATGTTCCCTTGGCGTCTTTTCCGGGTTCAGCGGCTCTGGTGCTGTGAGTAGCCGGAGCCGCGATGACGTCACTACTGCGCATGCGCGCGGAACGGAGCTCTGAAGGTCCGCCGGACTTTCAGAGCGCATGCGCCGTTGGTGTCAGTGGCTGCATGCAGGGTGAATATCTCCTAAACCGTGCAGGTTTATAGGTCTTATTATAAGCTTACCTGTAGGTAAAAGTTATAAAGCGGATATACTACAGCTTTAAAGAGGAAGTTAGCCTGTAGAAAAAAAAACCTGTAAGGCAAAGCCATAATGTGCTAGTTTGCATCGCATACTAGCTCATTATGAAATACTTACCTTAGAACGAAGCCCCCGCAGTGCCACCCACACAGCGACAGGATGGCCGGCATGTTCAGCCGTCCTGCTTCCTGGTTCGCATCCTCCAGCCATCTGATTGGCCGGAGGCACGATTACATCACTCCCGCGCATGTGCGCGGGAGCCGCCGTTCACGGCACAGGGCTCTGAAGGAACGGCATGGGTGGCCATTCCTTCAGAGCGCATGCGCTGATGATGTCATCGGCTGCTTAAAAAGTAAATATCTCCTAAACAGTGCAAGTTTAGGAGATATTTATAGCACCTATAGGTAAGCCTTATTATACGCTTACCTATAGGTAAATGTCAACAAAGTGGGTTTACAACCACTTTAAGCACCCAGCCAGCTCTAGTACCGCCCCGTACACTGTAGGTGGCTCCGCCTCTCTTACTTGCAGAGAGATTATCCTGTAAGAGCGTTGGCATCCTCACTGCACCCGAGGCATCTGCACCTCCCTTGTCCCTCAGGAGATCAGATCTGTGGTTGTCGTTTGAAGATGAGCTGTCAGTTGTAAACACAGAAGCCGGACCTCTGTGTTTACAAGAAGGGATAGTGGTGAGCAGAAGGTCTGAGCCAGAGGTGGTGAAATTGAGTTCCACCAAGTTCCAGCTGAAAAAAATCCCTGGGGGCACGGATAATGGAACCCCCCCCTAAGCTAGTAGCAGCAGTGCAGAATTTTTTTTTCTTTTTTCTGCACTGACTGTCTTTGGAATTGCCCGGTCCCCTGTTCAAGTCCAATCCAAAACCGGAGACAGACTTGGTCCGGGGACTGTCCCTCGAAACCGGGGACGTCTGGTCACCCTAGCTTACTGGGGCAATTCTTTAATGTTTTGCCAACTTTAACCACTTAGAGACCAGGCTTTTTCTGCCACTTTTTGTTTACAAGTTTAAATCAATATTCTTTTTGCTAGAAAATTATTTAGATCCCCCCAATTTTTTTTTAGCAGAGTGTGTGTGTGTGTGGGGGGGGGCATACATTCAGAACTAATACCGATTCACATCTAAGAATCGGTAAGCTGCAATATAATGAATGTTCACTTCTGGGATTATTATCACTTAAAAATTTATTTGTAAAAAGCATTGATCTGATTGGTCATTGGTCTGAGACCACCTGCAGTGTCCTGGTCATTGTACCCTCGGTTCTGGCTGTGTCCTGAGGGGGGGGGGGGTGGTGTATGGGTGATGATGACGCGGTACGGCTCTATAGATATGGAGGAGTCCCATAGAGGCAATGCAGGGGAGGAATGTATATATGTATGTGATAACGCCAGATTCACCGAATTCCTGCTTAGTCCCCCCCCCCCCCTCCTCCACACCTTCATTGTATACCTTCTTATCTGCCCACTGCTGGAGAAATCCTACTTAACACTCACACAGGAGTATATGTCAGAGCTATATACATGTATAATAATATTAATACAGTAGCGTGTGACTGTGGGGGGGGGGGGGGGGACATTAGAGTGTAAGCTCCTTTGGTACAGAGACGGATGTGACTGGCTTAGTAATCTCTGTACAGCACTGCGGTATATGTCAGAGCTATATAAATGTATAATAATAATAAAATAATGTGTGACTGTGGGGGGTGGGGGGGATTTTGTTGTAAATCTGAACACCGGGGGACTGTCGGGGGGTCACCTTGGCGCCTCTCCTTCATTCCATCGCCCGCGCCTTTATTTAACTGCCACTGATTTCCTCCTACTTGAAAATGACCTTTGACCTGGGATCCTGGGAGTCAGCTCTCTGAAAGTAAACACGGACTCAAAGCATGCTGGGAGCCTCGGGGGCAGCGATGGGTGCGTTAGTCTCCCCTGGCACAGCGCTGGGGGGTGACGTGTGACCTGCACTGGCATCAGATAATAAATATTGTCATCAATAAATCTATTTACAATAATATTTGTCATACAGGGCGGAGTGTCCGTCACACCCCGGGGAATGGGGACCAATCATTACAATTTAATCATTTGGGCAGCAGAAGCAAATCACCTGTTTTTATTTTGCCTAGACAAAGGTCACACGATCTCTGCCACCAGGAGCATTGTGGGTATTTAATGTCATTAAAGCGGTAGTATCCCGCTTTTTGACACTTTGACCTACAGGTAAGCCTATAATAAGGCTTACCTGTAGGTACAAATAATATCTCCTAAACCGGCATGGTTTAGGAGATATTTACAGTGCATGCAGCCGCTCGCGCGAGCGGCGCATGCGCTCTGAAGGTCCGGGGGGGACCTTCAATTAGTTTGCCGGAGTTTGCCGGAAAAATCACTTCCGCGCGCATGCGCGGGAGTGACGTCATCGCGGCTCCGGCCAATCATCGCGCCGGAGCCGTCTCTTCCGGCCAATCAGCGCGCCGGAGCCGCCGAACCCGGAAGAGACGACGAGGGACCATGGCAGCGCCCGCAGCGATGTCCGGGGGTCCGTGTCGGGGCTTCGTTTTAAGGTAAGTTACACATAATGGGCTAGTATGCGATGCATACTAGCTCATTATGCCTTTGTCTTGCAGGTTTTTTTTTTTTTTTTTTTTTTTTTAATTGAGTTTACAACCGCTTTAAAGGCTGCAGCTAATCTAGTGTTTGCAATCAGACAGAACCTGTCTGGAAGACTTGGGAAAGGAGGAGAAGTGCCAGGACAAGGTCATCCAGCGCCCGGGGCAAATATGCCAAACTGCACCCCCTCCTTACCTTCGGGTCAAAGGCGTAGATAAGGGGGGGGTTCGGGGGGGTCCAAATCCCCCCCGAGCATCGGTCAATTTCACAGCAGCTAGTCTAGTGTAGCCTATCAGCTGCGGGAGCTGCACTGCTACTGGGAAGACCACCCGTCTCATCCACGAGGCTGATAGGCAGGGCCCGGCTGGCATTGAAGCCATGTTTACTATTTGCTTCACTAACAGATGTGCCTGCTGGGGGCGCTGTATATACTGTGTATATATATATATATACAGGGCTTTTTTTCTCAGACAATACTTGCAGGAACTCCCCTTTCTGAGTCACCCCTTGTCTCCGCCCCCTACCCACCTCCTGCACCATTCCTTGGTTCCACCCCCTACCCACCTCCTGCACCATTCCTTGGTTCCACCCCCTACCCACCTCCCAAGTACTGCTCCTTTTGGAGAATACAGAACCATGGAACATTGTGGTACTAAGTAATATGTATGGAGTTTGTTAATAATGACAAGAAAAACAATAAACTAGATCACATGCAGCCAGCAACAATAGACCCCCTCAGCAACAATGAACCACTCAGAACTAAATACCCCCCCCAGCAACAAAAGATCCCCAGCAGCAATAATAGATCTACTTGCAGCCAGCACCAATAGACCCCCTCAGCAACAATGAACCACTCGGAACTAAATACCCCCCCCAGCAACAAAAGATCCCCAGCAGCAATAATAGATCTACCTGCAGCCAACACCAATAGACCCCCTCAGCAACAATGAACCACTCAGAACTAATAACCCAACCCCCCAAACCACAAAAGATCCCCAGCAGCAATAATAGATCTACCTGCAGCCAGCACCAATAGACTTCCCAGCAGCCACCAAAAATAAACCCTCCCCCAGCAACAATGTATCACTCGCAACAAAATACCCCCTCCCCTAGCAACAACTGACCCCCAGCAACATAGGACCCACCCCTAGCAACAGTAGATCCCCCCCCAACAACAACAATAGACCTCCTGAGCAACAGTAGACACCCCTCCCCCACCCTGCAAAAGTAGATCTCCTCCAGCAACAATAAATCACCCAGCAGCTAGCATAAATAGACCTTGAACCCCCCCCCCTTGCCATTAAATACAGTCAGTGTTGGAGGTGCCGGAACTACGTTCCCCCACGTTCCCGCTGAAAAAAAGCCCTGTATATATACACATATATATATATATATATATATATATATATATATACACACCACAATTTGTCACAGCATGGCAGACGTGCTAATTATTGTTCTCTGGGTACTCAAGGCTGAACTCCCCACAGGAAAAAAAATTATCTACAGCCCTGCTTCGGGTTAGGGTCAGGGTGCCCCCATCCCTATAACCTATACCCATTGGTATACCAATAACCCATTGGGCTCCCAGGGCAGCTGCTCCTCCTGCCCACCCCTTTGTCCCGGCCCTGAGGAGGAGCATTAAAGAATTAACATTGATCTCTTTCTTTTGTATTGAACTTTGCATCGCTGAACCATCAGATTGATCTAGCAGCTAAGCCCGCCCTCTTTATACAAAAGCCCCGCCCACTACGCTGTAAGCAGTAAACGGTCCCCCATACGTCTTCTGTACTCACATTGATGTCTTTTCCTGCCCAGTTGCATTCTTCTCGCCATTCCACGAGCGCCGGCCAGTGAATCTGGTTGGGGAGAGAAGAGAAGAGATTACTATTTCTTATCTTGGTTAGCCACATATAAATATGATTTTATTGCACGTTCCTTATCTGCTTCTGTCCTGTAGATATTAAGACAGATCATTACAGGAACTGACATCTTTCAAAAAGAGTGTTTTTTTTTTTTTTTTTTTACCATACCCCACATGGTCAATGCAAGAAACACGCACCCCGGCATCCCTTTAGACATGCATTGTCTGTGTAACTCCCAGTGCAGTATACCGCAGGACATTGCTGGGGGTGCCATAAAACTGGATGAAGGGTAAAAAGAAATATCTGAATGTAACTGCCAGAGGTGAGTTTTCTTTTTCAATTTAATTCCTGTGTGGTCACCAGGACAGCAAATGAGGGAAAATCTTTCCCACTGGGGTCACCGGCAGCGATACAAGTCTCCGCCCCTTTCTCAACCCATCCAAAATCAGCAATACAAGTCCCCACCCCTTTTTCAACCCATCCAAAATCAGCGATACAAGTCCCCACCCCTTTCTCAACCCATCCAAAATCATCAATACAAGTCCCCGCCCCTTTCTCAACCCATCCAAAATCAGCGATACAAGTCCCCACCCCTTTCTCAACCCATCCAAAATCAGCAATACAAGTCCCCACCCATTTCTCAACCCATCCAAAATGAACTGTTTGTGCCGGGGCTTTGCTGCTTTTGCAGATATTCTGCGCCAGGCTGGCTCGGCTGCCCCGAATCGCCTCCACATACGAATCGCAATAGAGGAAGCTGATCTGTGGGGCAGACGGAAAGAGGAAACAGGAAAGGAAGAGGGACAGGGGGACATTGTTTCAAATCAGGGACAGTCCCTCTGAATCAGGGACAGTTGGGAGCTATGCATCTACCCTTGGCTCAGGCAGGAGGGTGTGCTAAGGTGTGAAAGCCCCTCCTCCCCTCCCGGGATGTATGACATCATTTTGGCCTAGGCCAGAAACCAGGAAGTAACTAAAGAAATGTAAAAAAAAAAAAAAAGAGAGAAGAAAGACAGATACTTAATGGACACTGAGAATATGGTTTGGATAACTTCAAATGGGAGAGTAATATTTATCAACAATATCTCTCAAGAAATATGAAGATTTAATCCCACTTTACATTGTGAGACCTATAGCCTGTTGCCATGAAGTCTGTGATACCTAAATAATCATAGCAATACATAGATGTGTATTCCATGTACTTCAATGTAGGAGACAGACAGACTGTCATTGGCAGTCTTGTCCTATTGTCTATCTATTGAGGTGTTATGTGGATTGTGTTAAGTCTGCCTGTCCCATTGTTAAAGTGGAGTCCCACCCTAAATTTATACTTACCTCCATCTTCTCGCTCCGGGTCACCTGAAAAACAAATGGATAATCGCAATTTTTTTTTTTTTTTTACTTACCTCGTTTAGAAGATAATATACTTACCTTACTTCCTCTTCCTCCCCTCGGCGGCCACAGCGATTCGTCACTTCCTGGCATGCAATGATTCCTGGGAGCTGAACGTCACCGCTCCCAGGAATCAATGCGCCTGCACCGGCCCCGACGTCAGTTCCGGTGCAGGCGCCATCATACCTTGCAAAACAGCTTCTGGGCATGCCCAGAAGCTGTGCAGGGATGACGCTGCAGCCCCGGAAGTGACGGCGGGGCCGGCGCAGTGCATCGTGGGACCGGAGAAGACGGAAGAGGACACAGAAGAGGATCGCGCTGGCTTCAAGCTGCCCACACCTGAGATGGCAGCGCTGGAGAATACATTTTCAAGGTAAGTATTTCGTCTTGCAGGTAAGTGCAACCCGGGACAGATCAGAGGCTATCCATTGTGGAATGCACTAGCCCTGACTGTTCCGGGGGTATTTTTATTTAAAAAAAAGTTCACTGGGTGGAACTCCGCTTTAAATGCTAATGACCTCACATTGTTCTGTCCAGATGGCTAGATAATTAGTTCAGGTTAATGCTATTCCTGTATACAATTTCATCTGCATATGATAATGTAATCAGGCAGAGGGGAGGGATTGTGTACACTGTATGGGAGTGACTGAGTGTAAAACTCTGTTTTTATTGGATTGTGAATTTCATGTCCTGTTCCCCACAAGGTCCACCTGGGCAGTAACCTTGTGGGGGAAAACTGTATAAAAGAGCAGCTGTACCATTAAACCTTGAGTTCTACTTCACCCTCAATCTAGAGTCCTGTCTCCTATTGGGGGAATCTGCTACAAGGGATTGCTATGCTCTTCATACTCTCTTGAATAATCACTAGGCTCTTGTAAGAGCTTGTTCCTGTTCCTGCTGCACTCTCTAGGGAAAGAGAGGTTCACCCACTGGAACCTTGAGCCTTGTTGTAGGTCCAGGGTGGGTAGGAGACAGCGAGACCCCAATCAAGCTGTGGCGGTTCGTGGGGTCTGCGGTGGTTATGGTGTCTGGTGGAGTGCTTGGAGCCCTCGGGAAGCACTAGGAGCCGGAGGTACCCAGTCGGGGTGCCAGTTGATACGTTACAAAGACGGTCACTCCATTCAATCATAGCCCGAAGTGACAATTCTAGAAGGAAGTGGTGCTTACCATGTGCTCGTTCCTGGTGATGTCATCCAGACTTAGCGACAACAGATAATTCTTCCCGCCCACAAAGAGGCGGCCACGTTCCTCGTCTAGTAAGAGGGCGTCGTAGCAGCAGGAGCGGTTGTTGGTGTAGGTGCGCAGGCCGTGGAGGGACAAATCTGGTGGAGGAGAGAGGAAAGGAAACAATGAGATGAAAAGGTTACATTGTGGGAAGGTTGGAGGATGTGTGGCTGACTTAACAGATGGTAAATAGCCAATGATATTTCAGAATCAGATCCTTAAACTATCTGAGGAAAGCTTACTATACACATCACCGATTATACACATCAGCGATTATACTCAGCACCGATTATACCCCATCACCGATTATAACCCAATAACCGATTATACACATCACCGATTATACCCCATCACCGCTTATACCCCATCACCGATTATACACATCACTGATTATGCACCATCACCGATTATATACCATCACCGATTATACTCCATCACCAATTATACCCCATCACAGATTATACCCATCACAGATTATACCCATCACAGATTTTACACCATCACATATTATAGACCATCAACGATTATACCCATCACCGATTATACACCATCACCGATTATACCCCATCACCGATTATAACCCATCAGCAATTATACCCCATCACCGATTATACACCATCACCGATTATACACCATCACCAACAATACACCATCACCGAGTATACAACAACATCGATTATGCACCATCACCGATTATACCCCATCACCGATTATACCCCATCACCGATTATAACCTATCACCGATTATACCCATCACCAATTATACACCATCACAGATTATACCCCATCACCGATTATACACCATCACCGATTATACACCATCACCGATTATACTCCATCATCGATTATGCACCATCACCAATTATACCCCATCACCGACAATACACCATCACCGAGTATACACCAACATCGATTATGCACCATCACCGATTATACCCCATCACCGATTATACCCATCACCGATTATGCACCATCACCGATTATGCACCATCACCGATTATACCCCATCACCGATTATACCCCATCACCGATTATGCACCATCACTGATTATACACCATCACCGATTATGCACCATCACCGATTATACACCATCACCGATTATACCCCATCACCGATTATACACCATCACATGTACACAGATCATCAGATGGCTGCTGTCCAGGGCTTTTTTTCTCAGAGAATAGGTGCAGGTACTCCCCCCTTCAGAGTCACCCCTCGTCTCCGCCCCCTACCCCACTTCTGAGGACCGTCCCTTGGTTGCACCCACCTCCCAGTACCGCCCCTTTTTAGAGAATACAGAACCAAGTATAATATTGTGGTGCCAAGTTTTTTGTATGGGAATTTGTTATGGATAGCAAGAAAAGCTGTTAAACACAGTATCTCACAAAAGTAAGTACACCCCTCACATTTTTGTAACTATTTTATTCTATCTTTTCATGTGACAACACGGAAGAAATGACACTTTGCTACAATGTAAAGTAGTGAGTGTACAGCTTGTATAACAGTGTAAATTTGCTGTCCCCTCAAAATAACTCAACACACAGCCATTAATGTCTATTGCCTCTCGGGGGATCAGGATGGAATTTTTGCCCCTGCTGTAGCAAATTAGATCATGCTTTGCTGGGGGCTTCCTCTGGAGCAACTGCAGGTATGGGATTGTATGGTTGTTTTTTTTTTTTGTTTTCTTTTATTGGTTGAACTGGATGGACTTGTATAATTTTTCAACCTGAGTAACTATGTAAGGAACACTGCTGGAGGCAATTTACAGCACACAATAATTTTGGTGGCATAATTATTAATTTGGAATGTATGTTCCTTGCTAAAGAACATTGTTTTTTATCAAGTTGTTATGAGTAAAGTTCCACTTTAACCACTGGCCGACCGCCGCAAGTACATTTACTGCGGCAGTCAGCCCCTCCTGGGCAAAGCGACGTACCGGTGCGTTGCTCGCCCATGAGCCTCTAGGGGGCAAGCGCGCGCTGCCTGAGGCGTGCTCCCGCCCCCGCGCGAGTGACCGACCGCTCCGATGTCTGCCGGTCACTTGCGATCTCCCGCTGGAGAGGGAGAAAGGCAGGCGGCTGATGTAAACATAGTCGTCTGTCATTCTCCCTGGTGTAACTGCAGAGACTATACGGTTCTGCTATGTAGGATTGTATGTCTCTGTGGTTACATCACAAGCCACGCCCCTTTACAGTTAGAATCATGCCCCTAGGGACACACTTAACCCCTTGATCACTAATAAAGTTAACCCCTTCCTTGCCAGTGTCATTTTTACAGTAACAGTGCATATGTATAGCACTGATTACTGTAGTAATGTCACTGGTACCCCCAAAAGTGTCAAAAATGTTAGTCAGGGGTCCAATCTGTCCGCCGCAATGTCGCAGTCCCACAAAAAAAAAAGAAAATCGCAGATCGCCGCCATTACTAGTTAAAAAAAAACAATAAAAATGACATAAATCTTTCCCGTAGTTAGTAAACGCAATAACTTTTGCGCAAACCAATCAAAATACGCTTATTGCGATTTACCAAAAATAGGTAGCAGAAAACAAATTGGCCTAACATGTTAAAAAAATGTTGATTTTTACATTTTTTGGGGGGAATTTCATATAAAAAAATCTGAAAAATATTGTTATTTTTTTCAAAATTGACACTGTTTTTTTGTTTATAGTGCAAAAAATAAAAATCGCACAGGTGATCAAATACCACCAAAAGAAAGCTCTGTTTGTGGGAAAAAAAGGACATGAATTTCATTTGGGTACAGCGTCGCACGACCGCGCAATTGTCCGTTAAAGTCACGCAGTGCCGAATCGCAAAATATAGCCTGGTCAGGAATGGGGTAAAATCTTCCAGTCTTAAAGCAGTTAAAAATACGCTCATTGAGAATTTTTTTGTCAAAGACATGTAGCTAAATACATTTTGGCCTAAATATATGACAAAAATTGAATATATTGGATATTTTTTAACTGTCAAAGTAGAAAATGTCAATTTTTTCGCAACATTTTCGCTCTTTTTTTATTAATATCGCAAAAAATTAAAAGCGCAGAGGTGATCAAATACCTTTAAAAGAAAGCTCTGTTTGTGGGAAAAAAAGGACGTAAATTTTATTTGGTTACAGGGTTGCATGACCGCGCAATTGTCAGTTAAAGTTGTGCAGTGCCAAGTTGCAAAAAGTGGCCTGGACGTTAAGTAGGAAAATCCTCCGATGGTAAAGTGGTTAAAGAAGTGCAGTGCTGAATAGCAAAAAATGGCCTGGTCATGAAAGGGGTAAAACCTGGCGCTGAAGGCAACAGAAAGGCAATGATGCTGTCCAAAGTACCACCAGCCCTAGTGCAAGCCAATCAGATTTCAGTTCATTGGTAAAAAAAATAAATGTGTAATCCCTCCCTTCCAGATTGTAAACTCTAACGAGCAGCGCCCCCTAATTCCTCCTGTAGGGAATTGCATTGTAACTGTATTGTCTTCCCTCACATTGTAAAGGGTTGCGCAAACTGTTGGCGCTATATAAATCCTGTATAAAAATAATAATCGTTTAAATAGTTGCATTTTGCACACCCAGACTGCGCTCTGCGCTGCCATATTAAGTATTCTGATTGCCTGGCGGTGGCTCAGACACGGTGAAGAGCATCAGTCGCCTCCAAGACAAAGAATGTACGCTCCCTTTATGGGGCCCCTTAAAGGACCAGTACAGGGGACAATAATGGCGCTGGCACTTCACAGGCGCGGTCCTCGCTGTTTACCCAACCACTAGAGCCGTCACACTGATGGCCACTTAAGACGTTTTTTATTAAATATCCTGTGAGGGTCAAAGGTTAAGTGTGGGCAGTTTGCAGCATAGAGACTCTCTCTCTAGGGTGCCCGATTGTTCACGTCACACCGCCAGCTCAATATAAAGAATTACTATTACATGTTATACAACCCCGACCCTCCTTATACCCCTAAGAAACGGAGGGGAGTGAGCAGAATCCGTTATCAGTCCGATATCATGAATGTATCCATCATCAAAAAATCAGATGATCAATAAATCATCATCAATAAATCAGAGTGTAGCCAGTGAAAGAATGGATGTTGATGAAAAAGACGGAGCCTTTCTTTACCAAAACGGTTCCGCTGACCTCTGTCCAATAAGACGAAGGGCATAGCGCCGCCACCGCCGTCACCAACAGCAACCGAAAGACATTTAATTTCCCTTAAAGTGGTTGTAAACCCACTCTTAGGACTTTTACCTATAGGTAAGCTTTTAGCCGCTTCCGGACCGCCCGCCGCCGATATACACGGCCCTCCTGCGCGAACCAACGTCGGTCGCGCGCCTGCAGCTAGGGGGCGAGCGTGCGCCGCCGCCGGCACGCTCCTGCCCCCACTCGGCAGCGGGTACTCCAATGCACGGGGCAGGCGGCTCCGATTGCGCCTGACACCCGCGAGAGAGAAGGCAGCTTTTGCAAACACAGTTGACCGTTCTTCTCCCTGGAATGATCACAGAGCGCCTGTGATCCTTCTATATAGGATCACATGTCTCTATGGTCATTTCATAAGCCCCGCCCCCATAAAATTTGAAACTCCCATAGGTACACATTTAACCCCTTGATTACCCACTGTGTTAACCCCTTCCCTGCCTGTGTCATTATTACAGTAACAGTGCATATTTTTAGCACTGATTACTGTAGTAATGTCACTGGTCCCCCCAAAGGTGTAAAAAATGTCAGTTAGGGGTCCGATCTGTCCGCGGCAATGTCGCAGTCCCGCTAAAAAACGCAGATCTCCGCCATAACTAGTAAAAAATAAAAAACCTTTAAAATTACATAAATCTTTCCCATAGTTTGTAGAAGCGATAACTTTTGCGCAAATCAATCAAAATATACGCTTATTGTGATTTTTTTTACCAAAAATATGTAGCAGAAAACAAATTGGCCTAAAAAGTTAAAAAAGTTTGATTTTTAATTTTTTTTTTTTTTTGGGAATGTTATATATCAGAATGTGAAAAATATTGTTTTTTTTTTTCAGAATTGTCGCTCATTGTTTGTTTATAGTGCAAAAAATAAAAATCGCAGAGGTGATCAAATACCACCAAAAGAAAGATCTGTTTGTGGGGAAATTTTTTTTTTATTTAGGTACAGCATTGCACGACCGCGCAATTGTCAGTTAAAGTAACGCATTGCCGAATCGCAAAAAAATTTCTCCCATCATTGGTGTCAGTGGGAGGAATAGTGCCCCATTATTGGTGTCAGAAGGAGGAATAGTGCCTCATCATTGGTGTCAGTGGGAGGAATAGTGCCTCATCATTGGTGTCAGTGGGAAGAATAGTGCCCCATCATTGGTATCAGTGGGAGGAATAGTGCCCCATCATTGGTATCAGTGGGAGGAATAGTGTCCCATCTTTGGTGTCAGTGGGAGGAATAGTACCCCATCATTGGTGTCAGTGGGGGGGAATAGTGCCCCATCATTGGTGTCAGTGGGAGGAATAGTGCCCCATCATTGGTGTCAGTGGGGGGGAATAGTGCCCCATCATTGGTATCAGTGGGAGGAATAGTGTCCCATCTTTGGTGTCAGTGGGAGGAATAGTACCCCATCATTGGTGTCAGTGGGGGGGAATAGTGCCCCATCATTGGTGTCAGTGGGAGGAATAGTGCCCCATCATTGGTGTCAGTGGGGGGGAATAGTGCCCCATCATTGGTGTCAGTGGGAGGAATAGTGCCTCATCATTGGTGTCAGTGGGAGGAATAGTGCCCAATCATTAGTGTCAGTGGGGGGGAATAGTGTCCCATCGTTGGTATCAGTGGGAGGAATAGTGCCCCATCATTGGTGTCAGTGGGAGGAATAGTGCCCCATCATTGGTGTCAGTGGGGGGGAATAGTGCCCCATCATTGGTGTCAGTGGGAGGAATAGTGCCCCATCATTGGTGTCAGTGGGAGGAATAGTGTCCCATCGTTGGTATCAGTGGGAGGAATAGTGTCCCATTATTGGTGTCAGTGGGAGGAATAGTGCCCCATCATTGGTGTCAGTGGGAGGAATAGTACCCCATCATTGGTGTCAGTGGGAGGAATAGTGTCCCATCATTGGTGTCAGTGGGAGGAATAGTGCCCCATTGTGGGTGTCAGTGGCTGGAATAGGGCCTCAGGGGCCAGGTAAAGGCAAGCAAAGGGCCACAGTTTGGAAGCCACCGCTCTAAGGCCCCTTTTACCCAGGCGTTCCATTTGTTCCATCAGTTCAGTCACATTTTTTTTAAAGAAAAATGGGTTCTGTTTACATCAGTTTTTACATCCAATAAAACTACCTCTAATTATCTCACGGAGTATATAAACAGCTGACACGGATAACAAGACTCACCGTGATAGGACAGCTTCAGCCGAGGGGTGATGGCGGGATCCCCATTAATGCCACAGCACAGCACAATGCACAGAAGTAGGGGCCAGCTGAGGAATGGCATCTTATATGGCGCAAAAGGGTGAGACGGTCTGCGGAGAGAGAGAGACGGGAGGATAGATATTAAAGACAAACCAAAATGGCAAATAAACAATCAAACTTTGGGGCCTTTATAAGGATTTATGTATATTGATCAGCAAAAACAATCAGTTATCGTTCTCTATATTATTCTACGATATGACTTCTAATTTTCAGCTACAATCTATGAAGATTTCACAGGTGAAACTGTCATTCCATGAGAACTGCATGCAAATTTTTATTTCAGCCTTTTTAACTAACCAATCGAGGATCAGCATGCAGCAGCGTACTGCAAATTTTAATAGAAGCTTGTCTCTGATTGGTTATTAAGGCTTTTGTTCTGTACATCCCGGCTCTTTGCATCATAATAAAGAATTCATAACCATAATGTAGAAGAATATTTTGTAACCCTCATTTATAAACATAAACACATCACCGGAGCTTTTCAAAAGACGTTTATAATATCAGGATGGATATGCAAACTGTGGTCCTCCAGCTGTTGCAAAACTACAAGTCCCATCATTTCTCTGCCTCTGGGTGTCATGCTTGTGGCTGTCAGTCTTGCCTCCAGCCTCCCTCCACGGGCTCCTCCGGCTTCTGGCCTGCCTGCCCTTGCCTCCAGCCTCCCTCCACGGGTCCTTCAGCCTCTGCCCTGCCTGCCCCATGCCTCCAGCCTCCCTCCACCATCTCCTCCAGCCTCTGTCCTGCCTGCCCCGGCCTCCAGCCTCCCTCCAAGGGCTCCTCCGGCCTCTGGTCTGCCTTCCCCTGCCTCCAGCCTCCCTCCACGGGCTCCTTCGGCCTCTGTCCTGTCTGCCCCTGCCTCCCTCCACGGGGTCCTTCAGCCTCTGCCCTGCCTGCCCCATGCCTCTAGCCTCCCTCCACCATCTCCTCCGGCCTCTGGTCTGCCTGCCCCTGCCTCCAGTCTCCCTCCACAGGCTCCTCCATCCTCTGGCCTGCCTGCCCCTGCCTCCCTCCAAGGGCTCCTCCAGCCTCTGGCCTGCCTGCCCCTGCCTCCAGCCTCCCTCCACAGGCTCCTCCGGCCTCTGGCCTGCCTGCCCCTGCCTCCAGCCTCCCTCCATGGGCTCCTCCGGCCTCTGGCCTGCCTGCCCCTGCCTCCAGCCTCCCTCCACAGGCTCCTCCGGCCTCTGGCCTGCCTGCCCCTGCCTCCAGCCTCCCTCCACAGGCTCCTCTGGCCTGCCTGCCCCTGCCTCCAGCCTCCCTCCATGGACTCCTCCGGCCTCTGGCCTGCCTGCCCCTGCCTCCCTCCACAGGCTCCTCTGGCCTGCCCTGTTCCTTCAGACCCTGGCCTGCCCCTGCCTCCAGTCTCTTTTCACTGGGTCCTCCAGTTTCTGGCCTGCCCGGTCCCTTCAGACCCTGGCCTGCCCCTGCCTCCAGCCTCCCTTCACAGGGTCCTTCTGCCTCTGCCCTGCCTGCCCCATGTCTGCAGCCTCCCTCCACGGGCTCCTCCAGCCTCTGGCCTGCCCTGTTCCTTCAGACCCTGGCCTGCCCCTACCTCGGGCCACCGTTCCTTCAGCCTCCGCGCTTTTTCCTCTCTCTTTTCCCCTCTTTTTTTTTTTATTTTTCTCGGCCCCCAGCCCTGCCAAGCTGACCAACAACCCTTAAGCCCTCCGCCAGCGTCCCGCTCGACCTGTTCCCTCACACCACCCACCACCACTCATGGGACTTGTAGTTCTGCAACATCTGGAGGGCCACAGTTTCACCAGCAGGCACCATCAACTACAAGGCTGCCTGCAGAAAACTACAGGAGGGGGTGGAGACAAGACCAGTCACTCTGCAAAAGTAGAGAGCAGAGCTGTGGGAGGGGCCTAGCAGGTTCCACCCACTACAGGCTACCTGCAGAAAACTACAGAAGGGGCGGAGACAAGACCAGTCATCCTGCACAAGGAGAGAGCAGAGCTGTGGGAGGGGCCTAGTTGGGTCCCCCCACTGCAGGTTACCTATAGAAAACTACAGGAGGGGGCGGAGACAAGACCAGTCACCCTGCACAAGGAGCGAGCAAAGCTGTGGGAGGGGCCCAGCAGGCTCCACCCACTGCAGGCTACCTATAGAAATTTACAGGAGGGGCGGAGACAAGACCAGTCACCCTGCACAAGGAGAGAGCAAAGCTGTGGGAGGGGCCCAGCAGGCTCCACCCACTACAGGCTACCTACAGAAATCTACAGGAGGGGTGGAGAAAAGACCAGTCACCCTGTACAAGGAGAGAGCAGAGCTGTGGGAGGGGGCCTAGCAGGCTACCTATTGAAAACTACATGAAGGGGCAGAGACAAGACCAGTCACGCTGCAGAAAGAGAGAGCTAAGTTGTGGGAGGGTCTTACCACCCCTTACAAGCTACCAGTAGAAAGCTACAGGAGGGGTGGAGACAAGACCAGTCACCCTGCACAAGTAAGGAGCTGAGCTGTAGGAGGGGCCTGGCAGGCTCCACCCACTGCAGGCTACCTATCCACTTAAGCCCTGGAAGATTTTACCCCCTTCCTGACCAGGGGGTATTATGCGATTCGGCACTGCGTGATTTTAACGGACAATTGCGCGGTCGTGCGACGCTGTATCTAAACGAATTTGGCGTCCTTTTTTTCCCACAAACAGAGCTTTCTTTTGGTGGTATTTGATCACCTGTGCGATTTTTTGATCATGCGCTATAAACAAAAAAAGAGCGTAAATTTTGCAAAAATAGCAATATTTTTCACATTTTTTTATATGAAATTCCCCCCCAAAAAAATGTAAAAATCAAAATATTTTAACATTTTCGGCCAATTTGTTTTATGCTACCTATGTTTGGTAAAAAAAAATCGCAAAAAGCGTATTTTGATTGCTTTGCGCAAAAGTTATCGCGTTTACTAACAAAGGGAAAGATTTTTGTCATTTTTGTTGTTTTTTTTTTTAACGCGTAATGGCGGCGATCTGCGATTTTTTTTTGCGGGACTGCGACATTGCGGCGGACAGATCGGACCCTTGACTGACATTTTTGACACTTTTGGGGTTACCAGTGACATTTCTACAGTAATCAGTGCTATACATATGCACTGTTACTGTAAAAATACACTGGCAGTGAAGGGGTTAACTTTTTTTGAAAGGGAGGGGCTATGTGTGTCCCTAGGGGCGTGCTTTCTACTGTGATTGGCTGTGGCTTCAGATGTATGAACACTGATCAACGGTTCTACATAGTAGAACCGTATGATCATCCTTCATACACAGGGGAGAATGACAGGCAGCTTGTTTACACAAGCCGCCTGACTTTCTCCCTCTCCCCCGACGATCGCAGAGTGACCGGCGGACATCGGGTCTGCCGGTCACACGCGCGGGGGGGGGGGGGGGGGGTCCATGACCAAGCGGGAGCGCGCCTCACTCCCTAGACCCTCACAGGCTAGCGACGTAGACCTACGTCGCTTTGCCTGTGAGGGTCTGACCGCCAACGTAGATAGTCGTACGGCGGTCGGCAAGTGGCTATAGAAAAATATAGGAGGAGGCGGAGACAAGACCAGTCCCTCTGCACAAGGAGAGAGAGCAGCAGTGAGCGGTCTTTATTACAGAAAGTCTCACACTGGATTACTGCACAGATCTGGAAGAAATACACAAAGCACATCAAGATTCAGGAAGAAGACACATGACCAATGGATTTATTATCCATATCAAAGTAGTACAGTGGGGCTGGGAAAGATATTTTCCAATGCACAGCTGACTTCCAGTCCTGTAGCAGCTGAGACAGCAGTCCAGAAACGTGGAACATTTTGTTTCCTGTGCAGATGTGGAACACAATATTGTGAATTATCAGACAATATTTCTGGTGTAGACATTCCATTTTATCTCCAGCCGCCTTGGCTCTTCGTGTGAGAAACAGCCGACGTAATCTAGATCTGGATCGGCTCCAGGTGAGGATTCCCTGACAAGACAAGTACAGCTACCTTATCAGGTAGGACCTTCCCTGCAAAGGCCTCCCAGCTGCTCTGGATGGCTGGCAGTGAAACACAACACATCTACTCCATTCATATCATGGGAATATTGTCCCTTATAACAGGTGTAGGCCTCCCCCTAACCCGAATAATAAGTCTACAGACCACCAAATGAGAAGCCTCTTTGTTTTTTGTTTTTATTAAAGCAGTCTGGCACATAATATTGTATTTTAATCTTCGAGACGGTTATCAAGAATTGACTGAGAAGATTCAAGAGACAACTTAACTGGAAGCTAGTGAAGAAACCCCTTGAGGCAGCCTCCAGCTTGGCGTTCCTCCAAGTATATCAGAACTACTTTTTCCAGAATGCCTTATCCAGTGTTGGCCAGAAAGCATACTGGGACTTATAGTTCTACAAAGCTAAAGGATCAGCGAGTAATTAAACCAATTGAGGCAACCTGCGAAAAACCAGGTATATCAGAAGAACATCTTCCAGCAAGCCTCATCCTAAGTCGGCTAGAACTAGAAGACATACTGGGAAATGTTGTTCCAGTGAAGAAACTCGCAGAGACAGCCAGGGCCATCTCTAACACGGGGCAAAGGGGGCAGCTGCCCGGGTCCCAGTGATTGTTGTGGGGCCCAAAGCAGCTGCCCCTTAAGTCTGCGCAGTCACAGATTTTTAAAAAAGCTGTCCCGATACAACCTTGTCCAGACTGTTCACGGACAGTGCCGCGGGTGCCTGTATACAGATCTGGCTATGGCACATTGGGACAAGCATGACAGGAGATCCCTACAAGAAACAGAAAAACTGATTCCCAGCAGCTGCTGTTCAGGCACTCTCATTGGTGAGATTTGGGGAAGAGGTGTGGCCGGCCTTGGTGCTGCTGGTGCACATGTGAGGCTGCAAATCTGAGAAGTTGAGAGGTAAGTTACTTCTGTGGCAGCTGAGTATTAAATTTTTAGGTGCAGTAAAGAGGTACTAGGTGCAGTATGGAGGAGGTGGGTGAGGTATAAAGGTAATAGATGCAGTACAGAGGTACTAGGTGCAGTATGGAGGAGGTGGGTGCAGTATAAGTGAGGTTAGTGTAGTATGCAGATGGGTGCAGTATGGAGGATGTGGGTGCAGTATGGAGGATATGGGTGCAGTATGGAGGTACTAGGTTCAGTACAGAGGAGGTGGGTGCAGTACAGAGGTACTAGGAGCAGTATGGAGGTGGTTGCAGTATGGAAGAGGTGGGTGAGGTATAGAGGTAATAGATGCAGTACAGAGGTACTAGGTGCAGTATGGAGGAGGTGGGTGCCTATAAGCGAGGTTAGTGTAGTATGCAGATGGGCGCAGTATGGAGGATGTGGGTGCAGTATGCAGGTACTAGGTGCAGTACAGAGGAGGTGGGTGCAGTACAGAGGTACTAGGAGCAGTATGGAGGTGGGTGCAGTACAGAGGTAGTAGGTGCAGTATGGAGGTGGGTGCAGTACAGAGGTACTAGGTGCAGTATGGAGGAGGTGGGTGAGGTAATAGATGCAGTATAGAGGTACTAGGTGCAGTATGGAGGAGGTGGGTGAGGTATAGAGGTAATAGATGCAGTATGGAGGAGGTGGATGCAGTATAAGAGAGGTTAGTGAAGTATGCAGGTGAGTGAAGTATGGATGAGGTGGGCACAGTATGGATGAGGTGGGTGCAGTATGGAGGTACTAGGTGCAGTACAGAGGAGGTGGGAGCAGTACAGAGGTACTAGGAGCAGTATGGAGGTGGGTGCAGTACAGAGGTACTAGGTGCAGTATGGAGGAGGTGGGTGAGGTAATAGATGCAGTATAGAGGTACTAGGTGCAGTATGGAGGAGGTGGGTGAGGTATAGAGGTAATAGATGCAGTATAGAGGTACTAGGAGCAGTATGGAGGAGGTGGATGCAGTATAAGAGAGGTTAGTGAAGTATGCAGGTGGGTGCAGTATGGATGAGGTGGGTGCAGTATGGATGAGGTGGGCGCAGTATGGAGGAGGTGGGTGCAGTTTGGAGGTACTAGGTGCAGTACAGAGGAGGTGGGTTCAGTACAGAGGTACTAGGTGCAGTATGGAGGAGGTGGGTGAGGTATAGAGGTAATAGATGCAGTATAGAGGTACTAGGAGCAGTATGGAGGAGGTGGATGCAGTATAAGAGAGGTTAGTGAAGTATGCAGGTGGGTGCAGTATGGATGAGGTGGGTGCAGTATGGATGAGGTGGGCGCAGTATGGAGGAGGTGGGTGCAGTTTGGAGGTACTAGGTGCAGTACAGAGGAGGTGGGTTCAGTACAGAGGTACTAGGTGCAGTATGGAGAAGGTGGGTGAAGTACTGATGTACTAGGTGCAGAAAAAACAATAAGTAAGTGGTAATAGTGCCCAGTAACCAATACCAACCAATCAGTGAGTGGTAATGATCGGCAGTATATATATATATATACAGGATTTATTTAGCGCCAACAGTTTGCGCAGCGCTTTACAATGTGAAGGAAGACAATACAGTTACAATTCAGTTCAAAACAGGAGGAACTAGAGGGCCCTGCTCGTTAGAGCTTACAATCTAGAAGGGAGGGTCAAGTGAAACAAAAGGCAATAACCGTGGGGGATGGGTTGATGGAGAAAAAGAAGGTACATTTGTTAGGGGTTGGTAGGATAGGCTTCTCTGAAAAGGAGGGTTTTCAGAGATCGCCTAAAAGCTAATAGAGTGGGGGATAATCAGACAGATAAGGGTAAGGAGTTCCATAGGATTGGAGAGGCTCTGGAAAAGTCCTGGAGGCGAGCATGGGAGGAGGTGATGAGTGAGCTAGGAGGTTTTGGCAGTAATCTCTAGCTACCAACCAGTGTGCAATAATAATGTGCAGTAATCTCTAGCGACCAATAAGTAAGCAGTAATGATGTGCAGTAACCACAAGCAACCAATCAATGAGCGGTAATGATGTGCTGTAACCTCCAGCAAACAGTGAGCGGTAAAGATATGCTGTAATATTTGGCAACTAATTGCAATGGCTGCCTGATCTGCTGCATAGATTATGAGTCTAGTTGCAATTTATTGTATGTTTCAGAGCAGATGGAGAACGAATTTGCATGGGGGTGGGGCCCAAGAAAATGTTTGCCCAGGGTCCAATCCATATTAAAGACGGCCCTTGAGGCACGCTGCCGCTGGGCCATCCTCCAGGTATATCAGAACTACATCTCCCAACATGCCTCATCCTAGACTGGTCAGAGAACATGCTGGAGCTTGTAGTACCACAAAGCCAAATCATCAGCCAGTGAAGAAACTCGCTGAGGCAGCCCGCAGCTGGGCCATCCTTCCATCCTCCATGTATATCAGAACTACATCTCCCAGCATGCCTCATCCTAGTTGGGCTGGAGAACATCCTGAGACTTATAAAAAAAAAAACACCTGCGCTAATAAACACACACACACACATATACATATATATATATATATATATATATATATATATATATATACAGTATATACACACACATACTGGTATATACTTGTAGTTCTTCCACAGCTGCCCTTGCTCTGTTTGTTGCCTAGGGTTATACTGGCTCGGTAATCTCTTTGCACCTCAGAAATCTAACTACTGGCTGGTGGTCATTTTTATTGGTTGCACTCTGAAGTCTATACATCTAATGAGATTAACTGTCAGCCTGCAGTTGAATCTTCCAGTAGCAGAGAGATTTAACCGCCGGTGCAGCCCTCGATTAACATTCCTTGGCTGCATCAATCAGCCGATTCAAAATTCAAACTTAATCTGCTGATTGATGCACAACGCCCTACTAATGCACCAGCGTGAGCGCGCGGCGCCCTTCATTTTTTTGGGTTATTTAGGTTTATTTAACCACTTGCCGACCAGCCGCCGCAGTTTTACAGCGGCAGGTTCCTGCGAATCGCCGCACCTGTACAGCAGTTCGTGGGAGCGATCCTGGGGGCTCGCAACCCACTCGCCAGCGGGGGAAGCTGAGGCGGGGGGCCGGCGGCCACGATTGCCGCCGGGCACCCGCAATCACTGCTCGAGAAGAGACACTCACTACTTTACATTGTAGCAAAGTGTCATTTCTTCAGTGTTGTCACATGAAAAGATAGAATAAAACATTTACAAAAATGAGAGGGGTGTACTTACTTTTGTAAGATACTGTATATATATATATATATTTTTTTTTTTTCTTTGCAGGGAGAGCTTGGAGTACCTGGTGGTGCAGGAAAACCTAGTAGCACGAGAATATAGGTGAAAAGGTAAGACTGAAGAGGGATCTATAGGGACCCTGGCCTGCTCTAAAGGGGGATCTATGGCGGACCCTGACCTGGCCTGCTGTAAAGGGAATCTATGGGGGTGGAAAGGGGCGGAGCATGGGTGACCTTAACTACTTCAATACAGTGCACTTTCACCCCCTTCCTGCCCAGGCCAACTTTCAGCTTTTAGCGCTGTCACAATTTGAATGACAATTGCGCAATCATACTACACTGTATCCAAATTAAATTTTTATCATTTTTTTCTTATAAAAAAAAAAGAAAAAAGACAGAAAATTTTGAAAAAAAAAGGTTTTCTTATTTTCTGTGAGTGAATTTTGAAAATAAATAATTTTACTCCTTCACTGATGTGCACTGATGAGGCGGCACTAATGGGCACTGATTAGGTGGCACTTATGGGCACTGATAAGCTGCACTGATGGGCACGGATGAGGTGGCACTTATGGGCACTGATGAGGAGGTACTAATATGCCGCACTGATGGACACTGATAGGTGGCACAGATAGGCGACACTGATGAGCACTGATGGGCACTGAAAGGCGGCCCTGATGGGCACTGAGAGGCGGCACTGATGAGCACTGACAGGTGGCACTTATGAGCACTGACAGGCAGCACTGATGGGCAGCACCATCAGTGCCCACAATCAGTGCCCATACTGCTGCCAGTCAGTGTCTATCAGTGCCTAGATGAGCAGGCACTGATGGGCACTAACTTGTAGCACTATGGGCACTGATGGTGGCACTGTGGGCAATGATTGGCGCTCTATTTCACTTTTCTGTAATCAGGGCACTGATGATTAGTGCCCTGGTTACCTGTCCTGGTCTCCCCTATGAGGAGGAGCCGCTGATCAGCTCTCCTCGCCTCATACACTGACAATGTGAGGCAAGGAGAGCCGATAAATGGCACTTCCACATTTACATGTGACCGGCTGTGATTGGACACAGTCGATCACATGGGTAAAGAGCCACGTCATTGGCTCTTTACCGAGATCGGGGTCACGCGCCGTGTCCTAGCATCACGGCGCTGCCACGATCGCCGCACTGCGTGCCCCCGTGGGTGCGCGCGAGAGAGGCCGTTTTGGTGCTCCGTCATATGACAGCATCCCAGAACAATAGCTGCACCACTCCATTGACGGTGGGCAGGCAGTATGTGGTTAAAATTATGCCCCCCCCTGAAAAAAGTTCTGCGGACGCCCATGGGCGGAGATCTATCTGACTTGCTGCAGCTTCTAATGCACATGGCGAGAAGCTCACAGTGTGCGGTGAAATCAGAGGAAGCCGTTTCAGTCCAGGAGAGGAGCCGCTACGACTGTGCAAGACTGAAGGGAGGGGGGGGGGGGGGCGGAGGTCGGATCTCGATCTCACGGTTGGCTGGTTGCCCTTTCAGTTCTAATCACCAGGTAATGTCTGCGATAAATCTGGGGGAGGCAGCGCCACCCACTATTGTACAGTAAAGAAGAGACGCAGCGAGGCAATGATTTACCCGGCCACTACCAGATAGCGAGCAGAGGGGGGGGGGGGGGGTGCAGTCTATTGAAGCAACTTCAATATCAGTTTCAAAGAAAGATTCTCCTTTGATCTTTTTTTTGTTAAGTTTAAATGGGCACCTGGCGCCACGCCAGCCATTGTTTAACCCTTCGCTGGCGGCGTGGGATAATAACGGTAATGTCGTTATCTGAGGGGAGGGGGGGGGGGAGCATAAATAATACATAGCAGATCTATGGTGCAATCTGGGCTTTATAGGGAATTTTTATATACTGCAATAGAGTGAGGAGAAGGCGATTCCCGCAGTAATTAATCGCAGGTGCATCGGCGAGCGTCGTGGTCGATTTAAAGGCTGGGAAATAGTTCTATAAATTCTAATTGTGAAGATTTATGTGAAAATTCTGAGATATTACAACACATAATTAGAGGGGGGATGAAGAATTAGCGGGACTGCCTTCTATCACCAGAAAATATTTCATCTGGCCGGCCAAGATGAAAATTCCAGATCCTCCTGTGAAAATCTTTTATATCATTTCAGAGGAAATTTTGGAACAGAAAAAAAAAAAATTGGGTTCCAGGAAAACTTCCCAGCATGATGATGACGTCATAGTATGAGGTCACCACCGTGTCCCTGTTGTGATGTCATCCTTTATATTTCTCTTGGGTCACCAGATTTCACAGACATGTATCTGTCTAATAAGACCCTTGTCAGATTTTTCCTTGGACACCCCCCCCCCATACCCTGGAGAGGAGCTGCTGACCCCTTATACTGGCAAGGACAGACAGACAAGACCTTAAAACAGTGGTCTCCAAACCGGATGTGGCCCTTTGCTTGCCTTTATCTGGCATTTGGGCAATATTTCATCCACTGACACCAATGATGAGGCACTATTCCTCCCACTGACACCAATGATATGGCACAATTCCCTCTAATGACACCAATGATGGGGCACTACTCCTCCGAATGACACCAATGATGGGGCACTATTCCTCCGAATGACACCAATGATGGGGCATGATTCTTCCCGTGGACATCAACGCTGGGACACAATTCCTTTCCAATGACCTCAACGGTGGGGCACAATCCTGCCCAATGACACCAATGGTGGGACACAATTCCTCCCAATAACACCAATGGTGGAGCACAGTTCCTCCCAATGACACCAACGATGGGATGCAATCCCTCCCTGTGACACCAGGGACACAATTCCTCCCAATAACACCAATGGTGGAGCACAGTCCCTCCCTGTAACACCAACAATAAGGGAAAATTCCTCCCAATGACACCAAAAATGGGGCACAGTTCCTCCCAATGACACCAACAATGGAGCCCAATGACCCCAATGATGGGACACAATGACACCAAAAATGGGGCATAATTCCTTCTAATGGCACCAACAATGAGGCATGATTTCTCCCAATGACACGTACAATGGGGCATAGTTCCTCCCGATGACACCAATGATTGGGCAAATTTCCTCCCAATGACACCAACAATGGGGCACTATTCCTCCCAGTGACAACAATGGAGCCCGTTGACACAATCAATGGGTCCCAGTGACGCCAATGATGGGGCACAGTTCCTTCCAATGACACCAACAATGGGGCACAGCTCCTCCCAATTACACGAGCAATGGTGCACAGTTCCTCCCAGTGAATGGCTCCAACAATGGGGCACAGCTCCTCCCAATGACACCAATAATGAGGCATTAATCCTCCCAATGACACGTACGATGGGGCATAGTTCCTCCCGATTACACCAATGATAGGGCAAATGTCCTCCTAATGCCACCAACAATGGGGCACTATTCCTCCCAGTGACATCAGCAATGAAGCCCATTGACACCAACAATGGGACCCAGTGACACCAACGATGGGGCACAGTTCCTCCCAATGACACCAACGATGGGGCACAGTTCCTCCCAATGACACCAACGATGGGGCACAGTTCCTCCCAATGACACCAACGATGGGGCACAGTTCCTCCCGATGACACCAAAGATAGGGAAAATTTCCTCCTAATGACCCCAACAATAGGGCACTATTCCTCCCAGTGACATCAGCAATGAAGCCCATTGACACCAACAATGGGACCCCGTGACACCAACGATGGGGCACAGTTCCTCCCAATGACACCAACGATGGGGCACAATTCCTCCAAATTACACGAGCAATCGTGCACAGTTCCTCCCAGTGACATTGACAATGGGGCCCAATGACTCCAATGATGGGGCACAGCTCCTCCCAATGACACCAACGAGGCATGATTCTTTCAAATGACACCAATATTGGAGCACAATTCCTCCCAATGACACCAATGATGGGGAATGATTCTTTCCAAGGACACCAATGAATAAAAAAAAAACAAATAATAAAACACTAACGTCAGCCTGATTCTTTTGTATAATTTGAAATATGATTTTACTTAGAGTAAATAAATTCCTAACACGTCACGCTTTAAAATTGCGCACACTCGTGGAATGGTGCCAAACTTTGTTTTTTAAAAATCTCCATGGGTGACATTATAAATATTTTTACAAGTTACCAGTTTAGATTTACAGAGGAGGTGTAGTGTTAGAATTATTGCTCTCACTCTACCGTTCGGGGCGATACCTCACATGTGTGGATTGAACGCCGTTCATAATGCTGCGCCCGACCTCCGAAGGTAAATGGCCACCGGCGGGAAGATTTATTCTCCGGGCCCCCGATCGTACAGGGGAGGCGGTAAAAGCACCGGAGGGTGGCGGGAGAAAAGCCGCTATGATTGTTTTTACATGACAGAGAATCACCAGCAGAAAAAGATGATATCTGGATGATGCTTGAGCAGAGCTGTGGGAGGGGACCCATCAGGCTCCACCCACCACAGGCTGCCTGCAGAAAATTACAAGAGGGGGGGCAGAGACAGGACCAGTCACCCTGCACAGGGAGAGAGATAGGAGCTGTAGGAGGGGCTCAGTAGGCTCCACCCACTACAGGCTGCCTGCAGAAAATGACAGGAGGGGGCGGAGACAGGACCAGTTACCCCTCACAAGGAGAGAGATAGGAGCTGTAGGAGGGGCTCACTAAGCTCCACCCACTACAGGCTGCCTGCAGAAAATGACAGGAGGGGGCGGAGACAGGACCAGTTACCCCTCACAAGGAGAGAGATAGGAGCTGTAGGAGGGGCTCAGTAGGCTCCACCCACTACAGGTTACCTGCAAAAAACTACCGGAGGGAGCGGAGACAGGACCAGTCACCCCGCACAAGGAGAGAGAGCAGAGCTGTGGGAGGGAACAAGCAGGCTCTGCCTACTATAGTCTGCCTGCAGAAAGCTACAGGAGGGGGTGGAAACAAGACCAGTCATCCTGCACAAGGAGAGAGATAGGAGCTGTAGGAGGGGCTCAGTAGGCCCCACTCACTACGGGCTGCCTGCAGAAAATTACAGAAGGGGGCGGAGACAGGACCAGTCACCCTGCACAAGGAGAGAGAGCAGAGCTGTGGGAGGGAACAAGCAGGCTCCACCTACTATATTCTGCCTGCAGAAAGCAACAGGAGGGGGCGGAGACAAGACCAGTCACCCTGCACAAGGAGAGAGAGCAGCAGTGAGCGGTCTTTATTACAGGAAGTCTCACACTGGATTACTGCACAGATCTGGAAGAAATACACAAAGATCACTGAGATTCAGGAAGCATTCACATGATGAATGGATGTAGACAATATTTGCGTATCCCGGAGTTCAGCTTTAATGGCCATACAGGGGCCCCTATGTGAATAATAGGGCCATACAATCCGGACAGCGGTGATCAATCACCAAACCTCCGTGCTGAATTCCGTTCAGTTACTCTCATGAGACGGCAGCGATCCCGACTCGGCCATTACCAGACAATGATCTCAGGTCTTTGGGGTCAGACAGATTTCCGCTGGCCGGCCACTCACAGTAGGAAATTAGAAAACTCTCCCACTGAGCAACAATGATCGATGCTGACCCCCCCCCCCCCCCCCTCCAGATATCGGGCCCGATTAGGGAAAAGCATTGATTATGTGCAGACAGAGTCGGGTTTACAAGGCACCTGCGATGATTGCTGGCTACAGCTTGTGTATGCAGAAATCATTAACAAGTGTGCTTCAATATGGAACAGCACCCGACCGTATCCCAGCTAAGCGGTGCCATGCATAAAATTATCATGTTTTTGGGTCTGTCACACTGTTAGTATTATAAAATGTGCATTCCAAAGAAGAAGAAAACACATCCTTAGCATGCAATGTCACAGCGGGTGCCGCTGTCAGCATAAGATGTCCTGGCAGGTGCCACTGTCAGGATACAATGCCCGGGCAGGTGCCGCTGTCAGGATACAATGCCCGGGCAGGTGCCGCTGTCAGGATACAATGCCCGGGCAGGTGCCGCTGTCAGCATACAACGTCCCAGGCAGGTGCTGCTGTCAGGACACAATGTCCCAGGCAGGTGCTGCTGTCAGGACACAATGTCCCAGGCAGGTGCCGCTGTCAGGACACAATGTCCTGGCAGGTGCCGCTGTCAGGACACAATGTCCCGGCAGGTGCCGCTGTCAGGACACAATGTCCCGGCAGGTGCTGCTGTCAGGACACAATGTCCCAGGCAGGTGCCGCTGTCAGGACACAATGTTCTGGTAGGTGCCACTGTCAGGATACAATGCTCCATCGAGTGCCACTGTCAGGATACAATGTCCCGGCAGGTGCCGCTGTCAGCATACAATATCCCGGCAGGTGCCACTGTCAGGATACAATGCCCCATCGGGTGCCGCTGTCAGGATACAATGTCCTGGCAGGTGCCGCTGTCAGGATACAATGTCCCGGCAGGTGCCGCTGTCAGGATACAATGTCCCAGCAGGTGCCGCTGTCAGGATACAATGTCCTGACAGGAGCTGCTGTCGGGATACAATGCTCCATCGGGTGCCACTGTCATAATACAATGTCCCGGCAGGTGCCACTGTCAGGATACAATGCCCCGGCAGGATCCGCTGTCAGGATACAATGCCCCGGCAGGATCCGCTGTCAGGATACAATGTCCTGGCAGGTGCCGCTGTTAGGATACTATGTCCTGGCAGGTGCCCCTGTCAGGATACAATGTCCCAGCCGGTGTCGCTGTCAAGACACAATGCCCGGGCAGGTGCCGCTGTCAGGATACAATGTCCCAACAGACAATGCCCCGGCAGGTGCCGCTATAAGGATACAATGTCTCGACAGGTGCCGTTGTCATCATGCAATGTCCCGGCAGGTGTTGCTGTCAGGATACAATGTTCTGGCATGTGCCACTGACAGCATACAATGTCCCGATAGGTGCTGCTGTTGGCATACAATTCCCCGGCAAGTGCCACTGTCAAGATACAATGCACCATCGGGTGCCGCTGTCAGGATACAATGTCCCGGCAGGTGCCACTGTCAGGATACAATGCCCGGGCAGGTGCGGCGGTCAGGATACAATGTCCTGGCAGGTGCCGCTGTCAGGACACAATGTCCCGGCAGGTGCCACTGTCAGGATACAATCTCCCGGCAGGTGCCGCTGTCAGGATACAATGTCCCAGCAGGTGCCGCTGTCAGGATACAATGTCCTGACAGGAGCTGCTGTCGGGATACAATGCTCCATCGGGTGCCACTGTCATAATACAATGTCCCGGCAGGTGCCACTGTCAGGATACAATGCCCCGGCAGGATCCGCTGTCAGGATACAATGCCCCGGCAGGATCCGCTGTCAGGATACAATGTCCTGGCAGGTGCCGCTGTTAGGATACTATGTCCTGGCAGGTGCCCCTGTCAGGATACAATGTCCCAGCCGGTGTCGCTGTCAAGACACAATGCCCGGGCAGGTGCCGCTGTCAGGATACAATGTCCCAACAGACAATGCCCCGGCAGGTGCCGCTATAAGGATACAATGTCTCGACAGGTGCCGTTGTCATCATGCAATGTCCCGGCAGGTGTTGCTGTCAGGATACAATGTTCTGGCATGTGCCACTGACAGCATACAATGTCCCGATAGGTGCTGCTGTTGGCATACAATTCCCCGGCAAGTGCCACTGTCAAGATACAATGCACCATCGGGTGCCGCTGTCAGGATACAATGTCCCGGCAGGTGCCACTGTCAGGATACAATGCCCGGGCAGGTGCGGCGGTCAGGATACAATGTCCTGGCAGGTGCCGCTGTCAGGACACAATGTCCCGGCAGGTGCCACTGTCAGGATACAATCTCCTGGCAGGTGCCGCTGTCAGGATACAATGTCTCAGCAGGTGCCACTGTCAGGATACAATGTCCCGGCAGGTGCCGCTGTCAGGATACAATGTCCCGGCAGGTGCCGCTGTCAGGATACAATGTCTCAGCAGGTGCCACTGTCAGGATACAATGTCCCATTGGGTGCCACTGTCAGGATACAATGTACCCGCAGGCTTCCCTGTCCTGCAAAAAAATTAATTGTAAAAAAAATAATAATAATTAAACATTGTAATGAATCATTTAAAAAAATTGTAAAAAAAAAATAATTGTAAACATTTAAAAAAAAGTTATAATTATTTTTTACATTTTAGTGTATTTTAGTGAAAATAATGTCATAATATATTTGGGGGGGGGCCTGCCAGGTAGGCTGTACGGAGCCCCGTGATTCTAACAGCAGCCCTATCTGCAGGTTCAGGGATTGCAATGCTTTGCGCAGGTATAACTAAGCACACATACATGTCTGCAATGCAAGCATCCAATCATTTGTCTCGTCAGTAGATCTGCCCCAATGTCTGTACCCACAATGCCCTCTTCTTCCCCACCTCTCCATAGGAATAACCATGGATGCTCAGCTAAGCCATGCAATTCTGCTGCCTAGGTCTGGCCCCCATCCGGTAGCTCTGTGGCCCCTGATTAATGCAGATCTTTGTATTCTCCAGTCATGGTTTTCCTATCACTAGTTTGCAGCTCCCTGTTTCTACTACTACTTTATATATGAAGAATTCTGCATTACAAACAGGTGAGATAACGCGTTAAACATTACAGAGATTCATGGCGATGAACGGGCCGCTCTACCAAAGTTCCCAGAGGGGTCAGTTGGGCAGATTTAGCAGCTAATTCCTCTATATGACCATTTCTATCCGCAGATTAGAAATCACAGCACAGCGATTGTGTAAATTCCTGAGATTATAAAACCTGCCTAGGGCAGTGAGGGGGGGGGGCTACTGTGACTGTAAGTACCCCCTCCAGCACTGCACACCCCCAGAGGTCAGACAAGCAGATCGATCATACAATGCAAAAAAAATAACGTTCTGGCTCAGATCCTCCTATCATTTCAAAGGTGGGGGTGGAGGAGCTGTGACTGTAAATATCCCCTCCAGCACTGCACACACCCCCAGAGGTCAGACAGGCAGATCGATCATACAATGCAAAAAAAATAACGTTCTGGCTCGGATCCTCCTATCATTCCATGAATGGGAGGGGGGGGGGTGCAGCTGTGACTGTAAATACCCCCTCCAGCACTGCACACCCCCAGAGGTCAGACAGGCAGATCGATCATACAATGCAAAAAAAAATAAAGTTCTGGCTCAGATCCTGCTATCATTCCACAGATGGGGGGGCAGCTGTGACTGTAAATACCCCCTCCAGCACGGCACACCCCAAGAGGTCAGACAGGCAGATCAATCATACTGTGCAAAAAAATAACTTTCTGGCACAGATCCTCCTATTTCACAGATGGGAGGGGGAAGCTGTGACTGTAAATACCCCCTCCAGCTCTGCCCACCTGACATCCCTGAGAGGTCAGAGGTCAGACAGGCAGATCGATCATACAGTGCAAGAACAATAACTTTATGACTCAGATCCTCTTATTTCAAGGATGGGGGAGCTGTGACTGTAAATACCCCCTCCAGCACTGCCCACCTGAGAGGTCAGAATTTAGACAGGCAGATCGATCATACAGTGCATGAAGAATAACTTTCTGACTCAGATCCTCTTATTTCACAGATGGGGGAGGGGGGGGGGAGCTGTGACTTTAAATACCCCCTCCAGCACTGCCCACCTGAGAGGTCAGAAGTCAGACAGGCAGATCGATCATACAGTGCATGAAAAATAACTTTCTGGCTGAGATCTTCCTTTCATTCCACAGATGGGGGGGCTGCTGTGACTGTAAATACCCCCTCCGGCACTGCACACCTGACATTTCTGAGAGGTTGGAGGTCGATCGATCATACAACCTATGAAAAATGACTTCCTAGCTCAGTCCTTCCTGTTATCTCATAGGCAGGTAACTTATCTCATCTCCCCGGGCGACCAGCGCCAAGCGACGTCAGAAGTCCGATAGGAGATCCCTTTCCCAGAGCCGGCTCTGCTGACCAACAATACAGCCCTGTAATGTAGAATAAATGTCAGGCTCAGAATTCCAGGAACACAAAACTCGCATTGTATTCTAAAAATTTACTGCGGAGAAATCCGAAACCTTTCGAGCGATATTCATTTTCCAGCCGGCCGCCGCTCCGCGTTATTTCTGAAGGAAGGCAAACGTCCGTCTCTGTGCCTGAGCCGGCTCTGCGTTATTTCTGAAGGAAGGCAAACGTCCGTCTCTGCCCCTAAGCCGGCTCTGCGTTATTTCTGAACGGAGGCGAATGTCCCTCTCTGCTCCTGAGCCGGCTCCGCGTTATTTCTGAAGGCGAACGTCCGTCTCTGCGCCTGAGCTGGCTCCGCGTTATTTCTGAAGGAAGACGAACGTCTTGTCTCTGCGCCTGAGCCGGCTCTGCGTTATTTCTGAAGGAAGGCAAACGTCCCGTCTCTGTGCCTGAGCCGGCTCTGCGTTATTTCTGAAGGAAGGCAAACGTCCGTCTCTGCGACTGAGCCGGCTCCGCGGTTTTTCTGAAGGAAGGCGAACGTCCGTCTCTGCGCCTGAGCCGGCTCCGCGTTATTTCTGAAGGAAGACGAATGTCCGTCTCTGCCCCTAAGCCGGCTCTGGGTTATTTCTGAAGGAAGATGAACGTCCGTCTCTGCGCCTGAGCCGGCTCTGCGTTATTTCTGAACGGAGGCGAATGTCCCTCTCTGCTCCTGAGCCGGCTCCGCGTTATTTCTGAAGGCGAACGTCCGTCTCTGCGCCTGAGCTGACTCTGCGTTATTTCTGAAGGAAGGCGAACGTCCGTCTCTGCGCCTGAGCCGGCTCTACGTTATTTCTGAATGAAGGCGAACGTCTTGTCTCTGCACCTGAGCCGGCTCCGTGTTATTTCTGAACGAAGACGAACGTCCGTCTCTGCGCCTGAGCTGGCTCCGCGTTATTTCTGAAGGAAGGCGAATGTCCGTCTCTGCGCCTGAGCTGGCTCCGCGTTATTTCTGAAGGAAGGGGAACTTCCGTCTCTGCGCCTGAGCCGGCTCTGCGTTATTTCTGAAGGAAGGCAAACGTCCGTCTCTGCGCCTGAGCCGGCTCTGCGTTATTTCTGAAGGAAGACGAACGTCCGTCTCTGCGCCTGAGCCGGCTCTGCGTTATTTCTGAACAAAGGCGAACGTCTTGTCTCTGCGCCTGAGCCGGCTCCGCATTATTTCTGAACAAAGGCGAACGTCCGTCTCTGCGCCTGAGCCGGCTCTGCGTTATTTCTGAAGGAAGGCGAACGTCCGTCTCTGCGCCTGAGCCATCTCTACGTTATTTCTGAATGAAGGTGAACGTCTTGTCTCTGCGCCTGAGCCGGCTCCGCGTTATTTCTGAACGGAGGCGAATGTCCGTCTCTGCGCCTAAGCCGGCTCTGGGTTATTTCTGAAGGAAGACGAACGTCCGTCTCTGCGCCTGAGCCGGCTCTGCGTTATTTCTGAACGGAGGCGAATGTCCCTCTCTGCTCCTGAGCCGGCTCCGCGTTATTTCTGAAGGCGAACGTCCGTCTCTGCGCCTGAGCTGACTCTGCGTTATTTCTGAAGGAAGGCAAACGTCCGTCTCTGCGCTTGAGGCGGCTCTGCGTTATTTCTGAAGGAAGGCAGACGTCTGTCTCTGCGCCTGAGCCGGCTCTACGTTATTTCAGAAGGAAGGCGAACGTCCGTCTCTGCGCCTGAGCCGGCTCTGCGTTATTTCTGAACAAAGGCGAACATCTTGTCTCTGCGCCTGAGCCGGCTCCGCATTATTTCTGAACAAAGGCGAACGTCCGTCTCTGCGCCTGAGCTGACTCTGTGTTATTTCTGAAGGAAGGCAAACGTCCGTCTCTGCGCCTGAGCCGGCTCCGCGTTATTTCTGAACGAAGATGAACGTCCGTCTCCGCCTGAGCCGGCTCTGCGTTATTTCTGAAGGGAGACGAACGTCCGTCTCTGCGCCTGAGCCGGTTCCGCGTTATTTCTGAACAAGGGGTGAACGACCGTCTCTGCGCCTGAGCTGGCTCCGCGTTATTTCTGAAGGAAGGGGAACTTCCGTCTCTGCGCCTGAGCCGGCTCTGCGTTATTTCTGAAGGAAGGCAAACGTCCGTCTCTGCGCCTGAGCCGGCTCTGCGTTATTTCAGAAGGAAGGCGAACGTCCGTCTCTGCGCCTGAGCCGGCTCCGCGTTATTTATGAAAGCTCCGGGCAGCAGATTTACCCTTTCCTCAGTTTAATCCTCAAAAGTATCCGGAAAAATAAAAATCTGCAGCGTGGAACTGGAATGTGGATTGGAATCGATTACCGCCGAGTGCGTCCAACCAGACAGACCTCATAACTACACACGGGGGGGGGGGGGGGGGGGGGAGATTTACTAACACCGGAGCAATCTGGTGCAGCTCTGCATGTGAGCCAATCAGCTTCTAACTTCAGCTTCTTCAATTCAACTTTACCAATAAGGGCCGGTTCACACCATAGAAATGCAGTTTAGATGCGT
>NC_138775.1:11450054-11487554 GCF_965119305.1 Pelophylax lessonae
GGGGGAGAGGGGGGAGAGAGAGAAGAAAAGAAAGGAGAGAATGAGAGAGAGATTAGGAGAGAGAAGGAGAGAGAGAGAAAGATAGAGAGAAAATGAGAGAGAGAAGAAAAGAAAGAGAGGAGAGAGAGAGATTAGGAGAGAGAAAGAGAGAGAGAAAAGGAGAGAGAGGAGGGAGAGATAGAGAGAGAGGAAGGGGGAGAGAGAGAGAGAAAGATAGAGAGAAAAGGAGAGAGAGAGAAGAAAAGAAAGAGGAGAGAAGAGAGTAGGAAAGAGAGAGAGAAAGAGATATAAGTAGATATATACAGATCTCTCTCTCTGCTGTATATAGAATATTGATAATAATAAAGTGAAGTTGGATGTGCGGTGCGATGCGGTGCGATGCGTTGCGGTGCGGTGCGGATGGATGCTGTCTGGTGATGGTTGAGCAGTCACAAAGTGACAACACATACATCACCCGGACCCCGTCACTGCACAGTCCAAACCAGACTTATGTCCCAGCTCTGCACACTCACCAACCTGGGCCCAAGAGCTGACAGTCTAAAGCATAGAAGGCTGCCCACAAATGGGAAAACTTTTTCCCACTATCCAGAATACTTTCAATATCTTTCCACAATCAGATAGATACAAACTAACGATCAAACATTAGTAATGTTTCTCAATAGACAGCTCAGTATAATCAAACAAATACTCCCAATTTCGATTGCAATGATGGAGACGTTTTCACAGACGCATCCTGCGATATCGGGGCGTTTGTAATCACACAGCTGGTTGGGACGTTTGTAAGTCCAAGCCGATTCTTTCCTCCTCCAAGGACCTGAAGTACTCCACATTTGAAGCATCAGAAGATCGTAGGGGTCCCGACCCGACACCTGTTCTGGTAGCAGTCAGATTCTTGTCATTCCCTAGTGGGGGATATCTGCTGTGTATGGCCAGATTGGCAGTTTTTTGGATGATTGGGAGTTTTGGTTCCGGTCACTCCAACTCCTAATGTTCAGATTCAGATTGTAACCCGTCCAATACCACCTTCTGGGAAATCCTTTCATCCGATATCCTATTCTTATCGATAAATGATTGATTTATTTTTCCAACAGTCACTCCAGATAGGAATAATCGATCCATAATCGACAACCCAATTGACTGATATGACAAACACAGGGAGGTGGGTTTTGATTGATAATTGGAAGATACCATTATAAGTTATTGATTGCACCACTATTTTCACCATGAAATCGAATTGATCGAATTACGATCAAATTCATGAACAAAGCATCTCAGTGCTGCCAATCAATTCAACACAATCGATCATTTTCTGCCTTTTCTGTCTTATTTTGATCAAATCGCATCTATATTAATAGTTTGCTGATTTGATTGAATCTCGCATTGATCGCTGATTTGATTGAATCTCACATTGATCGCTGATTTGATTGAATCTCACATTGATCGCATAAACAGATCGGAGCACATACAGTCACCGTAACCTACCATTGGTGGCAGCGATTGTACCGCAAATATTACGACATCTCATACTTGGCGATTCCTATAAAAATTGTCCCACACATGTCCAACATTAAATATATAACACCATCCAACCATTGCTGAGGCCAGAACTCACCTGATCCTGGAGGAGGAGGAAAGGGTTAAGGAGAAGGGGTAAGTTGTGTGATGTACCCCGGCGATCCGTCCGCCTGGCTGCCCTGTGGGGTCCGGCTGTGTGTGAGAGGTGAGCAGCGACTGCTCCTGGCTGAGAGGCGAATTCCCTCCCAGAGAAGGAGAGGGAGGAGAGGGGGCGGCTGCAGGAGGAGAATGGGACAAGTGTTGGGATACTCCTCTCCGTCTGTCACTTTGTATCTCCTATTCTTCACACCCAGGTGACCTCCCCTAATGGCAGCCCCCACCTGAGGGTCCCCCCACAAAGCACCCTTTAAACCCCCCCCCTTCTAGAAGGAGCCCAGCCAGAGAATCTCCCTTCGCTCAGATCAGCTGTGCGCAACACATGGCACCAAATGCCAATTCTCCGAATACTCCCCATTCTGAGTGCCAACACCCACCCCATGGCAGCCGATGGTGGCATCTGTGCAGCAAAATGATCAGCACCCCAATCTGACCGTATTTGGCTTCTAAGCCGCAGTTATTATTGCAAATCGTCCTGCACCCCAAATCCTACTTATCACTTCACTACCAATTTTATCCTGCAAATATGTATCTGGTAGCCTGATATGTACAGATCTAATACCCAAATATTTACCGATCTACAGCCTGCACCCCAATATCCACATACCCTATGTACAGATCTACAGCCTGCACCCCAATATCCACATACCCTATGTACAGATCTACAGCCTGCATCCCAATACCATAATATTTACAGATCTACAGCCTGCACCCCAATAGCTACCACATACCCTGATATGTACAGATCTACAGCCTGAACCCCAATACCCACCACATACCCTGATATGTACAGATCTACAGCCTGCACCCCAATATCCACATACCCTATGTACAGATCTACAGCCTGAACCCCAATACCTACATACCCTGATATGTACAGATCTACAGCCGGCACCCCAATACCCACATACCCTGATATGTACAGATCTACAGCCTGCACCCCATTACCCACATACCCTGATATGTACAGATCTACAGCCTGAAGCCCAATACCTACATACCCTGATATGTACAGATCTACAGCCTGCACCCAAAAACACACATAACTCGATATGTACAGATATACAGCCAAACAGAGCCCCCCTCTGCTCCCCAGAGTTCTCATGTCCAGTGTAGGACTCAATTGGCCGCTGGAGTGCAGGGAGAAGAGAATTAACCCCTGCAGTGCGAAGGCCGCCCCACTACAAGGGAGAAGTTCAGCTTTTATAACCTTCTGCAGTATATCCATCGTCTCTGACAGTCTCCTGTGGCATGTCCACAGTCTCTTACAGTCTCCTATGTCTAAAGTCCAGAGACTGTGGACATGCCACAGGAGACTGTCAGTCTCCTCTGGCATGGCCGCAGTCTCTGACAGTCTCTTGTGGCATGGCCGCAGTCTCCGACAGTCTCCTCTGGCATGGCCACAGTCTCTGATAGTCTCCTGTGGCATGTCTACAGTCTCTGACAGTCTCCTCTGGCTTGGCCACAGTCTCTGATAGTCTCCTGTGGCATGTCCACAATCTCTGACAGTCTCTTGCAATATGTCTACAGTCTGATAGTCTCCTGCAGTATATCCGCAGTCTCTGACAGTCATAAGTTGAATATTATGTGTGACTGGGGATGTCGGGGGCCACACACAAAGCTGTACCTAGCAAGTTGGCCACCACTGCTCCAGCGTCTTACTGAGAAAAAGCAAATCCTATCCCACAAGTATCTAAACTGAACCCTCAAACACGGTATGAGCTCTGAGGAACCCCTCTTCAGCTGGTGCAAACACGGTATGAGCTCTGAGGAACCCCTCTCCGGCTGGTGCAGCAGGCACTCTTGATTGTCCCCCCCCCCCAAACACCCTCCATTCCCTGGACAGACCTTCTCCGCACTGTGTGCCCCACTCTCTGCCAATCTCTGAGCTGGCCGACCCAGAGCCAAGCAGACAGCTGTAACTATACCCCGGGGGCACCACACACACTTCATCCGGACTCCAGTAACACTTTGCAGGCCGCTGCTTGTCTGGTATACACCCCGTTATATGTGTACAGTAGATTATCTATAGGGTGCGTCTTCCCAGTCACCATTCAATGTATACAGATATTCATAATGTCCATACAGTCCGTTCTGCATACCATGGGGGGGGGGGGGGTTGGGGAGGTAATTTCCCCACAAAAAAGGAGCAACAGTAATAAAACACGACAATAAACTGGCCAACATAATTTCACAAATCCTGCCATGAAGGTCCTTGTTCAGACATTTCCTGTTGCAAGGTGACAACGCTCCGCCCCTGTCCCTCAGTTGTGCTCCTGTGTTGTCACCTTGTCCAATGAGCTTCTGATGGAGGCCACAAATGGTCATTTCTGCTCACTCTACGCAGACATGCAGCCATTGCTGGAGTGCATGTAGACAGGAATGGATTCCCCACCAGTGATCGTTTGGTGAAAGTGATATTCACTGCTTTATAAATATGCCCCTTGGGTATTAAACCAAAAACAAAAATAGAATATATTGCAGCTTACGGATCCATTTTGTTCCTTGTGAAATAGTAACATTCCCGGCATCCCTTTAGACATGCATTCTCCCTGGGTGTGCACTGCAAACTTTAACTGTGCAATCTGCTGATGGTGCCCCAGGACGACGTCAGAGTGTGACGAAACACGTCGGGTGGAGCGACGTGCTGACATCACCGTGTACGCAATTCCCGGAAGGACGAAGCCGGCCAGTTTGCATATTTTATGCGTGTTTAAAGTTCATTTCTGTAAGTGTAATCTTTTTTTTTTTTATGGAATAAACGTTTAACCGGTTGCCGACTGCTTACCGCATATTTACTGCGGCAGTGTGGCTCTCCCAGGCAAACTGACGTAGGGCTACATCGGTCACGCACCTGCAGCTAGGGACGAGCGCGTGCGGGGAAGCCGATGCACGGGGCAAGTGGCTCTAATTGCCACCTGACACCCGCGATCGTTCCCCGCTGAGAGAGAAGAACGGTCGGCTGTTGTAAACACAGCTGACCGTTCTTCTCCCTGGAATGATCACAGAGCGCCTGAGATCCTTCTATATAGGATCACATGTCTCTATGATCATTTCACAAGCCACGCCCCCCACAGTTACAATCACTCCCCTAGGCTCACATTTAACCCCTTGATCACCCACAGTGTTAACCCCTTCCCTGCCAGTGTCATTAGTACAGTAACAGTGCATATTTTTAGCACTGATTACTGTAGTAATGTCACTGGTCCCCCCAAAAGTGACAAAAATGTCAGTTAGAGGTCCGATCTGTCCGCCGCAATGTCGCAGTCCCGCTAAAAAACGCAGATCGCCGCCATTACTAGTAAAAAAAAAAAACAATAAAAATGACATAAATCTTTCCCGTAGTTTGTTGACACGATAACTTTTGCGCAAACCAATCAAAATACGCTTATTGCGATTTTTTTTTTTTTTACCAGAAATATGTAGCAGAAAACAAATTAACCTAAAATATTAACAAATTTGGATTTTTACATTTTTTTTTTTGAGAATATTATATAGCAGAATGCGAAAAATACAGTTTTATTTTCAGAATTGTCGCTCTTTTTTTGTTTATAGCGCAAAAAATAAAAATCGCACAGGTGATCAAATACCACCAAAAGAAAGCTCTGTTTGTGGGAAAAAAAGGACGTCAATTTAATTTGGGTACAGCGTCGCACGACCGCGCAATTGTCCATTAAAGTAACGCAGTGCCGAATCGCAAAATAGGGCCTGGTCATTAAGGGGGAAAATCTTCAGTTCCAAAAGTGGTTAAAGTTCATTTCTGTAAGTGTAATCTTTTTTTTTTTTTTTATGGAATAAATGTTTAAAGGATTTTATGCTATGGCAAGTTTTTTTTTTTTTTTGGGATCTCTTATGATTGAGTCCTCTTAAAGTGGCGGATTTCCATATCTTCAACTGAAAGTCCCCCTGGATAGAGAGAGGCCCTGGCTGGGTTTTTGAGTCACAAGCGAGGTTGACCTTCCATAATGGGAGGTCACCATTAGCTGGTAATGCAAGGTGGAGGCCTTCACTCGGGATCACGCACTTTTGTCTGGTGATGGATGGTGCACTGACCGCCTGAAGGACTTTTTTCACAATTTGGACTTTTCTTTCTTCAGTTTATTTTCAATACTAAGCACAACTCTATAAGGGAATATGAGCACTCTGCTGATCAGTTGCTTTGATTTCATATCAAGCCACTGATCAGCAGATTGCACAGTTATGGGCCATACACACTATAAGATTTTCTGAAGACTTTTTCCTTTAGACTTACCAAAACCATATAATAGGAGGTCAAACCTAAACATTTTCAATTTGTATGCAATCTGGCAGGCCCTTGCACTACATAGAAAAGGTAAATCTGAAGGAAATCTAACCACAAAAGTTGGATAGTGTGTATCCAGCTTTAGGCCCTTTTCACACACTCCGTCCGTCGGACGGAGTCCGTTTTTCTCAGCGGGGGATCAGCGGAGGATGACAGCTGTCAGTTCCCCATGCATCTCTATGGGGGAAATCGGATGGGAACGGACCGTTGGTCCAAAAAAAAAATGCCCAAAAAAACGCCTGCGCCAAAAAAACGCCCAGGTGTGTTATTGCAGTCTTTTTTTTGGGCATTTTTTTGGGGTCTTTGGAGGCAGGCATGACATCTGAACTTCTGTATAGGGGTATATATACACACACATGTATGTATATATACACCTGCACATATATAGGTGTGAAAGTAGCAGAACACTATACTTGCGCTAATGAAATAATTAACAGGCATAGGGCTCCGCTCCTATCACACCTATATATGTGTATGTGTTTATATACATATAAGTGTGTGTGTATATATACCCCTATACAGAAGTTCAGATGTCATGCCTGCCTCCAAAGACCCCAAAAAAATGCCCAAAAAAAAACGCCTGCAATAACACACCTGGGCGTTCTTTTTTTTTGGCGTAGGCGTTTTTTTGGGCATTTTTTTGGGGTCTTTGGAGGCAGGCATGACATCTGAACTTCTGTATAGGGGTATATATACACACACATGTATGTATATATATACCTGCACATATATAGGTGTGAAAGTAGCAGAACACTATACTTGCGCTAATGAAATAATTAACAGGCATAGGGCTCTGCTCCTATAACACCTATATGTGTGTATGTGTATATATACATATAAGTGTGTGTGTATATATACACCCCTATACAGAAGTTCATTGCCCAAAAAAAAACGCCTGCAATAACACACCTGGGCGTTTTTTTTTGGCGCAGGTGTTTTTTTGGGCATTTTTTTGGGGTCTTTGGAGGCAGGCAAAACATCTGAACTTCTTTATAGGGGTATATATACACACACACACTTATATGTATATATACACATACACATATATAGGTGTTATAGGAGCGGAACCCTATGCCTGTTAATTATTTCATTAGCGCAAGCATAGTGTTCTGCTACTTTCACACCTATATATGTGCAGGTGTATATATACATACATGTGTGTGTATATATACCCCTATACATAAGTTCAGATGTCATGCCTTACTCCAAACATGTCCTCAAAAAAGCCCTATAAACGCCTGCAGCAAAAAGCAGGGTGACCGGCGAGAAGCCATATCCCTGTTCTGTAAGTGACCTAAGAGAAACGATCTTTTCTCTATAGCGGTCACCCTGACGTGGAAGGGTTTGGTCACCCTGCCATAGCAGTCAGTCAGTTCACCCTACACTACACTACGGTCACCCTGGCACGTAACACTTTCCCTACAGAAACTAGATTATTGAATCTAACTATAGTGGAAAATAGCACCCTAACTACACTAGATATCCCTTTCCTCACACGAATAAATGCTAAATGACACTTTGAAAGCAGAAGTAACAGAACTGCTTCCATTCTCTTCCACAACCCTGTATTAAAATGGTAGAGATTTGGCGAGGCTATCTTATATACTGGGGGGCGTATTCACTAATGATTGGCCTCTGGACCCCTTAGTCACTCCAATCACATTCCTAGCATTCTCCTGTCCCCTCAATTGGCTTTTACTAATGGTTCTGGTCCAATCACGGGCTTTTAAAGCCCATTTCCTGTCCCATTGCATTTTGGTCGGTTCTGGTTGCCGAATTCCGAACTTTTCCAGCAAAAAGTTCGGAATTCGGCCGAATTTCAAACACCCAATGTTCGGGTCGAACCGATGGTCGACCCGAACCGTTTGATCATCCCTACTGCTGAGGGAACACAGGGGGATGTGTCGCTTCCTTTTCTGCATGAACACAGTGAGTGATTGGTACCGATCATGTACGTTTGAGCTTTGGGTATACGCCATAATGCCAGGGCTGCGCACACCTATGATATACAGTATATTCACACGCACGTGTGTTTGAGCTTAGGGGTGCACACCCTAATTTATTAGGCTGTGCACACCCATGGGTCATCCGCAAGGGGGGGCACTTGCCCTGGCCTGCTGTAAAGGGGGATCTATGGGGATCTTGCTCTAAAGGGGGATCTCTGGGGGACCCTAGCCTGTCCTGCTCTAAAGGGGGATCTATGGGGACCCTGCTCTAAAGGGGGATTCATGGGGGGCCCTGGCCTGCCCTGCTCTAAAGGGGGACCTATGGGGACCCTGCTCTAAAGGGGGATCTCTGGGGGACCCTGGCCTGCTCTAAAGGGGGGGGGATCTATGGGGACCCTGCTCTAAACGGGATCTATGGGGGACCCTGGGCTACTCGAAAGGGGGATCTATGGGGACCCTGGTCTGCTCTATAGGGGATCTATGGGGATCCTGGCTTGCTCTAAATGGGGTCATATTGGCTAAGTATATATATATATATTCTTTGCAGGGACAGCCTGGAGTACCTGGTGGTGCAGGAAAACCTGGTAGCACTGGAATATAGGTGAAAAGGTAAGACTGAAGAGGGATCTATGGGGACCCTGGCTTGCTCTAAAGGGGATCTATGGGGGGGACCCTGGCCTGGCCTGCTCTAAAGGGGGATCTATGGGGATCCTGTCCTGTTCTAAAGGGGGTTTTATTGGCTAAATATATATACATTCTTTGCAGGGACAGCCTGGAGTACCTGGTGGTGCAAGAAAATCTGGTAACACAGGGAATATAGGTGAAAAGGTAAGACTGAAGAGGGACCTATGGGGACTCTGGCCTGCTGTAAAGGGGGCTCTATGGTGGGACCCTGGCCTGCTGTAAAGGGGGCTCTATGGTGGGACCCTGGCCTGGCCTGCTCTAAAGGGGGGATCCTTGGGGACCCTGCTCTAAAGAGGATCTATGGGGGACCCTGGCCTGCTCTAAAGGGGGATCTATGGGGCGAAAAGGAGCTGAGCATGGGTGACCTTAAAATGATGCCCCCCCCCCCTTAAAAAAAGTTCAGCGGACACCCATGTGCACACCTAGGACTGCCAGATTTAGAATGGCCTTGGCCAACAAATTTAACCTGGCTAACATTTTTCAGTTACAAGTTTTAAAAGATTTCTTTTGGAATAAAGATTTACATAAGTGAATAAAATCTGACCATTGTAAGCACCCCTGTCAGTGGTGAATGGTTTGTCCCAACCTTTTAACTGCCACTTTTCCTGGACAGAACGGTCCGATAAAAAAAAGATAAAGAACAGTCCTTCTAGCAGGTTCACCAGGTGAAAATAAAGGGAAAAAAGCACACAAATAAAAGTTAATGCAGCCGTCACATCTAAGAATGCTGCAATGTACTACAATTTGGGGGGGGGGGGGGGGGGTTAATACTGCTTAAAGTGTCGTCCGGTTAGGATTCACATCTGCTGTAAATGAGGTTGCTGTATAGAAGTCGCTCCATCCATTATAAATCATTCCCCATCAATGTGTGATTGTACGATTCACATCGGGGCCGACCAGACTCGTCCTCACTCCACCAGAGTCTCCACCGTGAGACAATCCTAGATATGGACTAAGTGTGGGCCTCATTCAGCCATCACAAAGAGACCAGACGAAGGGGGGGGGGGAGTCTCGGAGGAAGACACAAGTGACAACTATAGAGAGAGACACAACAATGGGGACTAAGGAGTCCAAGGAGAAAGAATGGGGGGCAGGGAGACCATAATGGCCCAGTGGTGAGGGAATTCTTAAAGGAACTTAAAGTGAGAAAAAGTTGCAAAAAAGTGTCAATCAAAAGAGATACAAGAAATAATCCAGACAGAGGACAAAGCCGTGAATGGAGGAGGCGGCACACAGTGGGTTCTGCCACACACAGACCTTTATTACCGTCTAGGTTCAAGGGAACCCCTTCCATAATTATTATATCTACAGCTCAGGGGACATTAGAGGGAGCAGAATTATTTAGGATAGAAGAATAAATAGAAGAAGAATGTGATATATTTCATGTGTTTGAGGGCTGCTCTACATGAGTGTCCCTCACATTGGTGGTCAGAAGGAAGAATGCTCCTTACATTGGAGGTCAGAAGGTGTACAGACCCGGGGACTCAGCACAGGGATGGTGGGAACCCCTCATAATGGGCACAGCAGGTGTACAGACCAAGGAACTCAGCACAGGGATGGTGGGAACCCCTCATAATGGGCACAGCGGGTGTACAGACCCGGGAACTCAGCACAGGGATGGAGGAAACCCCTCATAACGGGCACAGCGGGTGTACAGACCCAGGAAGTCAGCAGAGGGATGGTGGGAACCCCTCATAATGGGCACAGCGGGTGTACAGACCCGGGAACTCAGCACAGGGATGGTGGGAACCCCTCATAATGGGCACAGCGGGTGTACAGACCCAGGAACTCAGCTCAGAGATGGTGGGAACCCCTCATAATGGGCACAGCAGGTGTACAGACCCGGGACCTCAGCACAGGGATGGTAGGAACCCCTCATAATGGGCACAGCAGGTGTACAGACCCAGGAACTCAGCACAGGGATGGTAGGAACCCCTCATAATGGGCACAGTGGGTGTACAGACCCAGGAACTCAGCACAGGGATGGTAGGAACCCCTCATAATGGGCACAGTGGGGGTACAGACCCGGGAACTCAGCACAGGGATGGTGGGGACCCCTCATAATGGGCACAGCAGGGGTACAGACCCGGGACCTCAACACAGGGATGGTGGGAACCCCTCATAATGGGTACAGAAGGTGTACAGACCCGGGAACTCAGCACAGGGATGGTGGGGACCCCTCATAATGGGCACAGCAGGTGTACAGACCCAGGAACTCAGCACAGGGATGTTGGAAAACCCCATAATGGGCACAGCAGGTGTACAGACCCGGGAACTCATTGACCGCCAGTATTATGTGATATACTTTCTATTCATTGCTGGTAATATATATATATATAAATATGGAAATAATAATTTTACGCCTCTGTTTGGGGGGTTTTCCTATGTTGGGAAATCGCGGTCTCTGGACTGTCTGGGATGTTTTCCGCTTTAATCTCGTCTAATAAAAGCCATCAGTGTCGGCGCTGCACTGCGATGGAGCGCAGACAGAGGCGGCAGGTGCGTCGGTGGTGACATGAAAGGCAGATGGGGGGGGAAGGGGTGACTTGTGTGTCCTCTCCCCACTGGGTTGAACCGGACATGGGGGGGATAGGGAGTGTCCCTTCGATGTCACACATCACTCACAGCACATTGAGCACATTGTCACCTCGGTGACCTGCAGCAATGAGCACTGACCCCGCTCACCATCCGCTCTCAGGGAGGATGGAGATGGCCATGAACACATTAAGGTGACACTAATACCCGTCAGGCCTGGCAGGTAGAGGCACCCCCCCCCCCCATATAACTCCCCCCACCCCCTTCCCATTGGCCTCATATTCTTATTTTTCAGCCTTTTCTGCTGTTTTTGCTGCGTTTCGTGCCCTGGCCGCCTCCAGCTGTATCGCACATGCCTGGCCCTCCCCCAGCTCCACACAAATAACATTCCTTCCATGCCTGCCATTTTCCAGCTTCTTCTTCTTCAAGTGGAGAAGTCAGATTCCTGCAGCCAACAAGTGCGGCAGGCAGAGAAAAGAACAGCCAGGGCCCCTACTCTGCATCCCTGGGGGCCCTTCACCGCTCTGGCCAGCTGGAAATCTCATTGATAATATCACAACCTCCTCCCAGCCTCACCTCCGTGTGCAAACCCGTCACCCTCATAAACTAAGCGCCCCCCTTTAAAAGGTCGTCAAAGTCCCCGCACCATCTTTTACCGCACTTTGCCGTATTTTCACTATTACAATTTATGCATAGCCAAAACTTTTGTTTTTCAGTTGTGCGAGGAGAACCATTAAAACCTGTATTAGGTTATTTTTGCGGTCTGTATCTTGCAAGAAGATTTCTCTTCACTTCCTTTCCTGGGGACATAACAGGGAGTGAGAATAAGTCTCTTCAAAGTGACGTAACTTCCTTCTTAGATAGTTGTCACCAGAACAGGAAGTGAGAAGAAGTCTCTACAAAGTGACGTAACTTTCCTTCTTAGATAATTGTCACAAGAACAGGAAGTGAGAGGAAATCTCTACAAGTCACGCAACTTCCTTTTTTAGATAATTGTCACCAGAACAGGAAGTTAGAAGTCTCTACAAAATGACGTAACTTCCATTCTAAGATAATTGTCACCAAAACAGGAAGTGAGAGGAAATCTCTACAAAGTGACGTAACTTCCTTTTTTCGATAACTCTCACCAGAATAGGAAGTAAGAAGTCTCTACAAAGTGACGTAACTTCCCTTCTTAGATAATTGTCACCAGAACAGGAAGGGAGAGTAAGTCTCTATAAAGTGATGTATCTTCCTTCCTTAAGCAGTTGCCACCAGAACAGGAAGTGAGAGGAAGTCTCTATGAAGTGACGTAACTTCCTTTTTTAGATAATTATCACCAGAATAGGAACTGAGAAATCTCTACAAAGTGACGTAACTTCCCTTCTTAGATAATTGTCCCCTGAACAGAAAGTGAGAAGAAGTCTCTACAAAGTGACGTAACTTCCTTTTTTCGATAACTCTCACCAGAATAGGAAGTGAGAAGTCTCTACAAAGTGACGTAACTTCCCTTCTCAGATAATTGTCACCAGAACAGGAAGTGAGAGAAAGTCTCTATAAAGTGATGTATCTTCCTTCCTTAAGCAGTTTCCACCAGAACAGGAAGTGAGAGGAAGTCTCTATGAAGTGACATAACTTCCTTTTTTAGATAATTATCACCAGAATAGGAACTGAGAAGTCTCTACAAAGTGACGTAACTTCCCTTCTTAGATAATTGTCCCCTGAACAGGAAGTGAGAAGAAGTCTCTACAAAGTGACGTAACTTCCTTTTTTCGATAACTCTCACCAGAATAGGAAGTGAGAAGTCTCTACAAAGTGACGTAACTTCCCTTCTTAGATAGTTGTCACCAGAACAGGAAGTGAGTAGAAGTCTCTACAAAGTGACGTAACTTCCCTTCTTAGATAATTGTCACCAGAACAGGAACTCTCTATAAAGTGATGTATCCTCCTTCCTTAAGCAGTTGCCACCAGAACAGGAAGTGAGGGGAAGTCTTTACTAAGTGAGGTAACTTCCCTTCTTAGATAATGGTCACCAGAACAGGAAGTGAGAGGAAGTCTCTATAAAGTGACGTAACTTCCTTTCTTAGATAGTTGTCACCAGAACAGGAAGTGAGCAGAAATCTCTACAAAGTGACGTAACTTCCCTTCTTAGATAGTTGTCACCAGAACAGGAAGCGAGAGGAAATCTCCACAAAATGACGTAACTTCCCTTCTTAGACAGTTGTCACCAGAACAGGAAGTGAGAAGAAATCTCTACAAAGTGACGTAACTTCCCTTCTTAGATAGTTGTCACCAGAACAGGAAGCGAGAGGAAATCTCCACAAAGTGATGTAACTTCCCTTCTTAGATGATTGTAACCAGAACAGGAACTCTCTGTAAAGTGACGTACCTTCCTTCCTTAAGCAGTTGCCACCAGAACAGGAAGTGAGGGGAAGTTATGTCACTTTGTACAGATTTTCTCTCACTACTTCTTCTGGTGACAATTATCTAAGGGAATTAACGTCACTTCATAGAGATTTCCTTTCACTTCCTTTTCTGGTTACAGCTGTCTAAGAAGGGATGTTATGTCACTTAGTAGAGACTTCCTCTCACTTCCTGTTCTAGTCAGAACCCTTCCAGTGTAACAGACTATTCCCTTCTTGCACTACAGTATATTGTATCCCTCTTAGACAGTTGTCAAGTGAACAGGAAGTGAGGGGAAGTCATGGCACTTTGCATAAGATTTCCTCTCACTTCCTGTTCTGCTGACAACTGTTTAAGAAAGGAAGTTATGTCACTTTGTAGAGACCTCCTCTTACTTCCTTGTTCTGGTGACAATTATCTAAGAAGGGAAGTTACGTCACTTTGTTGAGATTTCTTCTCACATTCTGTTCTGTTGAGAACCCCTCCAGTGTAAAAGACTATTCCCTACTTGCACTAAATTGTATCCCTCTTAGACAGTTGTCAAGTGAACAGGAAGTGAGGGAAAGTCACGGCACTTTGCAGAAGATTTCCTCTCACTTCCTGTTCTACTGAAAAGTGTCCAAGAGGGAAATTAATGCTGCTTTATGGAGATTTCCTCTTGCTTCCTGTTCTGGTGACAACTGTTAAAGAAGGGAAATTACATCACTTTGTAGAGACCTCCTCTCACTTCCTGTTCTGGTGACAACTATCTAAGAAGGGAAGTTATGTCACTTTGTAGAGATTTTTTCTCACTTCCTGTTCTGCTGAGAATCCTTCCATTGTAACAGACTATTCACTACTAGCACCATATTGTATTCTTCCCCTCCTAGACTGTTGTCACTAGAACAGGAAGTGAGGGGAAGTTACTTAATTTTGTAGAGATTTCCTCTCTCTTCCTGTTGAGGTGAGAACCTCTCACTTGTGTAACAGACTATTCGCTACTAGCACTATTTTGTATACTTCCCTATTACACTGTTGTCACTAGAACAGGAAGTGAAGGGAAGTTACGTCACTTCGTAGAGACTTTCTCTCACTTCCTGTTCTGCTGACAGGAGGGGAAGTTACGTCACTTCATAGAGATTTCCTCTCACTTCCTGTTGAGGTGAGAACCTCTCCAGTGTAACAGACTATTCGCTACTAGCACTATTTTGTATATTTCCTTATTACACTGTTGTCACTAGAACAGGAAGTGAAGGGAAGTTATGTCATTTTGTAGATACTTCCTCTCACTTCCTGTTCTGCTGACAAGAGTCCAAGAGGGGAAGTTACGTCACTTCATAGAGATTTCTTCTCACTTCCTGTTCTGCTGAGAATCCTTCCATTGTAACAGACTATTCACTACTAGCACCATATTGTATTCTTCCCCTCCTAGACTGTTGTCACTAGAACAGGAAGTGAGGGGAAGTTACTTAATTTTGTAGAGATTTCCTCTCTCTTCCTGTTGAGGTGAGAACCTCTCACTTGTGTAACAGACTATTCGCTACTAGCACTATTTTGTATACTTCCCTATTACACTGTTGTCACTAGAACAGGAAGTGAAGGGAAGTTACGTCACTTCGTAGAGACTTCCTCTCACTTCCTGTTCTGCTGACAGGAGGGGAAGTTACGTCACTTCATAGAGATTTCCTCTAATTTCCTGTTGAGGTGAGAACCTCTCCAGTGTAACAGACTATTTGCTACCAGCACTATTTTGTATACTTCCCTATTACAGTGTTGTCACTAGAACAGGAAGTGAAGGGAAGTTACGTCACTTCGTAGAGACTTCCTCTCACTTCCTGTTCTGCTGACAGAAGGGGAAGTTACGTCACTTCATAGAGATTTCCTCTCACTTCCTGTTGAGGTGAGAACCTCTCCAGTGTAACAGACTATTCGCTACTAGCACTATTTTGTATACTTCCCTATTACAGTGTTGTCACTAGAACAGGAAGTGAAGGGAAGTTATGTCATTTTGTAGAGACTTCCTCTCACTTCCTGTTCTGCTGACAAGAGTCCAAGAGGGGAAGTTATGTCACTTCATAGAGATTTCTTCTCACTTCCTGTTCTGCTGAGAATCCTTCCATTGTAACAGACTATTCACTACTAGCACCATATTGTATTCTTCCCCTCCTAGACTGTTGTCACTAGAACAGGAAGTGAGGAGAAGTTATTTAATTTTGTAGAGATTTCCTCTCTCTTCCTGTTGAGGTGAGAACCTCTCCAGTGTAATAGACTATTCGCTACTGACACTATTTTGTATACTTCCCTATATACTTCCCTATTACAGTGTTGTCACTAGAACAGGAAGTGAAGGGAGAGACTTCCTCTCACTTCCTGTTCTGCTGACAAGAGTCCAGAGGGGAAGTTACGTCACTTCATAGAGATTTCCTCTCACTTCCTGTTGAGGTGAGAACCTCTCCAGTGTAACAGACTATTCGCTACTAGCACTATTTTGTATATTTCCTTATTACACTGTTGTCACTAGAACAGGAAGTGAAGGGAAGTTATGTCATTTTGTAGATGCTTCCTCTCACTTCCTGTTCTGCTGACAAGAGTCCAAGAGGGGAAGTTACGTCACTTCATAGAGATTTCTTCTCACTTCCTGTTCTGCTGAGAATCCTTCCATTGTAACAGACTATTCACTACTAGCACCATATTGTATTCTTCCCCTCCTAGACTGTTGTCACTAGAACAGGAAGTGAGGGGAAGTTACTTAATTTTGTAGAGATTTCCTCTCTCTTCCTGTTGAGGTGAGAACCTCTCACTTGTGTAACAGACTATTCGCTACTAGCACTATTTTGTATACTTCCCTATTACACTGTTGTCACTAGAACAGGAAGTGAAGGGAAGTTACGTCACTTCGTAGAGACTTCCTCTCACTTCCTGTTCTGCTGACAGGAGGGGAAGTTACGTCACTTCATAGAGATTTCCTCTAATTTCCTGTTGAGGTGAGAACCTCTCCAGTGTAACAGACTATTTGCTACCAGCACTATTTTGTATACTTCCCTATTACAGTGTTGTCACTAGAACAGGAAGTGAAGGGAAGTTACGTCACTTCGTAGAGACTTCCTCTCACTTCCTGTTCTGCTGACAGAAGGGGAAGTTACGTCACTTCATAGAGATTTCCTCTCACTTCCTGTTGAGGTGAGAACCTCTCCAGTGTAACAGACTATTCGCTACTAGCACTATTTTGTATACTTCCCTATTACAGTGTTGTCACTAGAACAGGAAGTGAAGGGAAGTTATGTCATTTTGTAGAGACTTCCTCTCTTTTCCTGTTCTGCTGACAAGAGTCCAAGAGGGGAAGTTATGTCACTTCATAGAGATTTCTTCTCACTTCCTGTTCTGCTGAGAATCCTTCCATTGTAACAGACTATTCACTACTAGCACCATATTGTATTCTTCCCCTCCTAGACTGTTGTCACTAGAACAGCAAGTGAGGAGAAGTTATTTAATTTTGTAGAGATTTCCTCTCACTTCCTGTTGAGGTGAGAACCTCTCCAGTGTAACAGACTATTCGCTACTAGCACTATTTTGTATATTTCCCTATTATACTGTTGTCACTAGAACAGGAAGTGAAGGGAAGTTACGTCACTTCGTAGAGACTTCCTCTCACTTCCTGTTCTGCTGACAGGAGGGGAAGTTACGTCACTTCATAGAGATTTCCTCTAATTTCCTGTTGAGGTGAGAACCTCTCCAGTGTAACAGACTATTCGCTACCAGCACTATTTTGTATACTTCCCTATTACAGTGTTGTCACTAGAACAGGAAGTGAAGGGAAGTTACGTCACTTCGTAGAGACTTCCTCTCACTTCCTGTTCTGCTGACAGAAGGGGAAGTTACGTCACTTCATAGAGATTTCCTCTCACTTCCTGTTGAGATGAGAACCTCTCCAGTGTAACAGACTATTCGCTACTAGCACTATTTTGTATATTTCCCTATTACACTGTTGTCACTAGAACAGGAAGTGAAGGGAAGTTACGTCACTTCGTAGAGACTTCCTCTCACTTCCTGTTCTGCTGACAGAAGGGGAAGTTACGTCACTTCATAGAGATTTCCTCTCACTTCCTGTTGAGATGAGAACCTCTCCAGTGTAACAGACTATTCGCTACTAACACTATTTTGTATATTTCCCTATTACACTGTTGTCACTAGAACAGGAAGTGAAGGGAAGTTACGTCACTTCGTAGAGACTTCCTCTCACTTCCTGTTCTGCTGACAGAAGGGGAAGTTACGTCACTTCATAGAGATTTCCTCTCACTTCCTGTTGAGGTGAGAACCTCTCCAGTGTAACAGACTATTTGCTACCAGCACTATTTTGTATACTTCCCTATTACAGTGTTGTCACTAGAACAGGAAGTGAAGGGAAGTTATGTCATTTTGTAGAGACTTCCTCTCACTTCCTGTTCTGCTGACAAGAGTCCAAGAGGGGAAGTTATGTCACTTCATAGAGATTTCTTCTCACTTCCTGTTCTGCAGAGAATCCTTCCATTGTAACAGACTATTCACTACTAGCACCATATTGTATTCTTCCCCTCCTAGACTGTTGTCACTAGAACAGCAAGTGAGGAGAAGTTATTTAATTTTGTAGAGATTTCCTCTCACTTCCTGTTGAGGTGAGAACCTCTCCAGTGTAACAGACTATTCGCTACTAGCACTATTTTGTATATTTCCCTATTATACTGTTGTCACTAGAACAGGAAGTGAAGGGAAGTTACGTCACTTCGTAGAGACTTCCTCTCACTTCCTGTTCTGCTGACAGGAGGGGAAGTTACGTCACTTCATAGAGATTTCCTCTAATTTCCTGTTGAGGTGAGAACCTCTCCAGTGTAACAGACTATTCGCTACCAGCACTATTTTGTATACTTCCCTATTACAGTGTTGTCACTAGAACAGGAAGTGAAGGGAAGTTACGTCACTTCGTAGAGACTTCCTCTCACTTCCTGTTCTGCTGACAGAAGGGGAAGTTACGTCACTTCATAGAGATTTCCTCTCACTTCCTGTTGAGATGAGAACCTCTCCAGTGTAACAGACTATTCGCTACTAGCACTATTTTGTATATTTCCCTATTACACTGTTGTCACTAGAACAGGAAGTGAAGGGAAGTTACGTCACTTCGTAGAGACTTCCTCTCACTTCCTGTTCTGCTGACAGGAGGTGAAGTTACGTCACTTCATAGAGATTTCCTCTAATTTCCTGTTGCGGTGAGAACCTCTCCAGTGTAACAGACTATTCGCTCCTAGCACTGTATTGTATACTTCCTGTTCACTGCTGGAATCAGACGATATCTGGACCCGTCAGTTTTAGTTGGCGAAGATCTGAGCAGTCACATGCAGCCTGAATAATGCTATACTGTCCCGTCACCCCATTGGATGGAGGGCTCCCCTGACCATGACAAAGGCACATTGACGGCATAATCCAGAGTGAGTCACTGCTGTGGCCCCGATCTCTTTTGATGGTCAGCTGTTGGGTCAAGGTTCAGCTTTGTGACAGTTGTGGATCAGGGTGTGCACACAGGAAACAATGACGTCACACTGCATCACCTTATGATGGTCATATAACATCTCATTGTGTCAGGGTCACAGATGAGGCAATGCTAGACACAGCTGGGCCCTTCAGGGGCTCTAATCTGGCCCGGCGGTAACACTGTAGGTCCCCCACAAGGTTTGGGGGGGGAATCACTAAATTGTGTAACTAATGCATATTTATTCATAGCAACTCACGGTAAAATCCCGGCATCTGCTGAGCTGGGATGAATTACGGCAATCCCGGCCTGGCTCATCAAGAGGGCCGAAGATCTGAAGGTGGAAGAAGCTGGCGAGCAGATGTTGGCACCAGCAAGGCAGCTCAGGGATGTCACATTGCTGGAACCATTCATAATGGGCACAGCGGGTGTACAGACCCAGGAACTCAGCACAGGGATGGTGGGAACCCCTCATAATGGGCACAGCAGGTGTACAGACCCAGGAACTCAGCAAAGGGATGGTGGGAACCCATCATAATGGGCACAGCGGGTGTACAGACCCAGGAACTCAGCACAGGGATGGTGGGAACCCCTCATAATGGGCACAGCAGGTGTACAGACCTGGGAACTCAGCACAGGGATGGTGGGAACCCATCATAATGGGCACAGCGGGTGTACAGACCTGGAAACTCAGCACAGGGATGGTGGGAACCCCTCATAATGGGCACAGCGGGTGTACAGACCTGGAAACTCAGCACAGAGATGGTGGGAACCCTTCATAATGGGCACAGCGGGTGTACAGACCCGGGGACTCAGCACAGGGATGGTGGGAACCACTCATAATGGGCACAACGGGTGTACAGACCTGGAAACTCAGCACAGGGATGGTGGGAACCCCTCATAATGGGCACAGCAGATAGAAGACATTTTCAGGTGGTCTAGCAGTTACCAAAATCTAAAACCTCAGTCCTGAGTGGAGTGGCTCATAAACTTTGCGCCTGTTTTGCTTTACTCTGGCGGTGCGGTAAGCAGCCTGTGTTGCACAGAGGGGGTTAATCTCGCTCCCAGTGTAGATGGCATTAGGCCTCGGTGAAGGTCACTGGCAGACAGTCAGAGCCGGAGACCAAATAGCAGCCAGGGCCGCATATTCTTAACTCATTGGCTGCAAAACCAATGATTGTACATTGTATATATACAGTACCTTCCATGCATGGTGGGAGTTGTAGTGTCACAGCAGACTGTAGTTGAGGGTGTGGTGTCACGGGCTCTCTCATTGGCCAGACAGTGTCATTTGGTCCCGTCTCAGGTGACTGTCACACGTTTCTTTTGATTGCCAGGATGCCCTTCATTTCTGAGATCGGACATTCCCTCTCACGGCTGCGCCCAATCCCCATCACCTGACCCATCCGGGAGGACATTTATTATATATTAGAGGAAGCTGAGGCCAGGATTTTGTCCCTTTTCACTGTTTTATGGGGAAATATTGTTTCTCATGGTTTTTCACCAACATGAATTTTTTTTTTTGCCTTTTTTCGGGAATCATTTCATCGTCTGTTTACAATGCGTTCAGCGTAGAAACTCATCTAAAAATTGTGAGAGATTCGGGTAATATTTAGTCTACTTTATTTTAATTTTATTTTTATTTTTTATTATTTTTATTTTATTTTTATTTTATTTTTATTTAGTATTATTATTATTTATTTTTATTTATTTTTTATTATTATATCATTTTATTTTATATTTGTATTTATTTTATTTTTATTTTTTATTATTTTTATTTTATTTTTATTTAGTATTATTATTATTTATTTTTATTTATTTTTTATTATTATATCATTTTATTTTATATTTGTATTTATTTTATTTTTATTTTTTATTATTTTTATTTTATTTTTATTTAGTATTATTATTATTTATTTTTATTTATTTTTTATTATTATATCATTTTATTTTATTTTTATTTATTTTTTATTTTTATTTTATTTTTTATTATTTTTATTTTATTTTATTTTTAGGGCCCTTTCACACGGGCGCTCCGTATGTCCGCAAATCATCCTATTTTTTTGCGGATGATTTGCGGATGATTTGCGGACATAATGTAAGTCTATGGCATTGCGGATGTCAGCGGAATACCATCCGCTGACATCCGATTTTCCTCCTGTCAGTTCTGTTCCGTTTTTTGGAACTGAAAAAATCCTATTTTTGCTCCGTTCAAAAAACGGAAAGGAAGGAAAATCGGATGTCAGCGGTGTCATCCGCTGACATCCGCAATCCCCCATAGACTTACATTATGTCCGCATATCATCCGCAAATGGATGGGATGATATGCGGACCTACGGAGCGGATGACAGAAATGTCATCCGCTCCGTGAAAAAAAAAAAAAAAAAAAGTCCTGCAGCAGACCTTTCACACGGAAAGCCCGTGTGAAAGAGCCCTTATTTAGTATTATCATTATTTATTTTATTTTTATTTATTTTTTATTTTTATTTTATTTTTAAGGCCCCGTTCACATAGGGGCGATCCGACTTCGGGTGGCGACCTCCGAGGTCGCGGTGCGAGCAGCGCGCCGCGACCTCTGAGCGGCCGCCACGGACTTCATAACATTGAAGTCTATCGCGGTCGCCTCCGGGTCGCCCCAAAGAAGCTCTGGACCCTTTTTCTAAGTCGGAGCGACTTGTGTCGCTCCTATTAGAACGGGTCCGCAGCTTCCCTATGGAAGGCGACCTACTGCGACCTGTGAGGCGACCAGGTCGCCTCACAGGTCGCCTTAGTGTGAACGGGGACTTATTATTTTTATTTTATTTTATTTTTATTTAGTATTGCGAAACAAAAAGCCCTGATGGGATAACCGGGAACACGCGCTGGTGCTCATGTGTATGAGTCTTTACCGCCAGCCAGAGGTGTAACTAGAACCTTCAGTGCCCCGGTGCAAGAAACCATGAAGGGCCCCCCAGACCCCTGGCGGGGGCCCCTCCCTTCCAGCCTGGGGCTCTTCCCACTGATCCTGGGGCCCTTTACTCTCGTTGCGGGGCCCTTTATTACGGTCCCGCAGCGGGACCCTTTCATAAGTTCTGCAGTGGGCCCCCTTCCTGCCATCTTGGGGCCTCCCCACGGTGGTGGAATGCCAGGACCCGGTTGCAAGTGTGACTTTTGCGATCCTGGAAGTTCACCCACTGGTGTCAGTAGTTTTTATTTTTTGGTATTTTTATTGTATTATTTTTTATCATTTCGTTTTTTTTTACAATGTCACTGACTATGACTCTGTCCATTCAGAAAAGGAAGGAGCTGGTAAATTACATATTTACCGACCCTTCCTGGTTTTCTATTGTGACACATCACCTGCAGCAGCCGGCAGGAGAGGGAAGAGAGCACAGTGGGGGGGGGGGGGGCAGGGGAGCACAGTGGGGGGGCAGCACAGTAGGGAGGGGGGACCAGGGGAGCACACAGGGGCCCAGAGACAGCAGAACACAAGTGAACTGGATAGGAGGAGTGGCGGGGGCAGCATAAAGAGGAACCAATCTCCTCCTATTTTAGTTCACACTGCCATATGCGATACGCTGGGGGTGTCAATTAAATGTTAACGACACCCCCAGTTTGATCGCATATCGCAGTGCGATCTGACAGTTCGCACAGGATCGGATCGCACAAGTGTGAACCACTGTGCGATCTGATCCTGATGCGGCTGGAAAAAAGGGTCATGTGCGTGTTGGGTGCGGGTGCAGTGCAAATTCAGCCATACAAAGTGAATGGCTGAATTCGCATCCGCACATCCGATCACATGTAATGAAGGAGCAGTGCTCTCCGAATTACATGCGATCGCCGCACTCGCAATAATGTGAACCGGCCCTGAATGTGCGATTATTATTACAGGCTCTGGATGGAATTATTTTGCCTATTTAAGAAATAGCCAGCGGAGAAGTTTTCATTTTTATGTCCATTTTCGATCTAGTTTTAGTCCTGGTTCACATATATGGGATGTCAGACATTGCATGTTATTCGGAGCGCGCTGCTCTGAAAATCACATGCGATGTCTGTGCGATGCGAATTCAGCCATACAGATTGTATGGCTGAATTCCCATCGCATTCGGACACAACTCGCACAGGACCCTTTTTATGGGTCCGCACCAGAATCGGATCGCATGACTGTTCACACCTATGCAATCCGATTCATGTCTCTGGATCAACTGCGGGTATAGGATTGTGTATAGGGGATTGTATGGTTGGGTTTTCATTACTGTTTTACTTTTTTTTTCTTTTTTTTATTGGTTGAGTCTGATGGTCTTATGTCTTTTTTCAACCTAACTATGTAACTATGTAACTATATAACTATGTAACTATGTCCGAACTGACAGTTCGCACTGCAATATGTGAACTGATCTGAGGTTGTCATTAACTATGTATTGACACCCCCAGCGATTCGCATATGGCGGTGTTGTGAACTGCCTGCGAGTTGAATGCAATGCGGGAACCCGCAGTGGATTTGCAGGGTTCCCGCATCACATGTGTGTGAACCAGGATTAAGTCCTAGTCTTGACTAAAATGCCATTTTAGTTTTAGGCTCGGTTCACACTATTGCGATGCGGGAAGGCTGCGAATTCGCAGCCTGTTCCCGCATCGCACACGCACCCCCGGCAGTTCACACTGCCATATGCGATCCGCTGGGGGTGTCAATGTAATCTTAACGACACCCCCAGTTTGATCGCATATCGCAGTGCGATCGTGCAGTTCGCACAGGATCGGATCGCACAAGTGTGAACCGATGTGCGATCCGATCCTGATGCGGCAGCAAAAATGCCTCCTGTGCGTCTTTGCTGCGGGTGCGGTGCGAATTTAGCCATACAAACTGTATGGCTAAACTCGCACCGCACAGCTGATCGCATGTCATGTCGGAGCAGTGCGCTCCGACATGACATGCGAACCCGGCACACGCAGAAGTGTGAACCGGGTCTTAGTCCTATTTTAGTCATCTGAATTATTTTAGTCCTATTTTAGTCAACTAAAATAGCGTTAATTTAGCAGACAAAAATATTTTAGTGGACGAAATTAACACAGAGTGTAAGTGTCGGTTCACACTGATCCGACCCGACTTCGGGGCGACTAATGAAGTCGCCCGTGCACCGCGACTTCGGCGCGGCTTGCAACGACTTCACATAATGGAAGTCAATGCAAGTCGCTCCAACGTTGCAAAAGAAAGTCGCTCCTATTAGAACGGTTCCATTGCACAGCATGGACCGCTACTTGGTCACCTGACAAGTCGGAACGGCACTAAGAAGTTTAACAGACATTCTGCCAGGGAATGTTTATTTTATCGCGCTCAATGTGTAAAAACTAAGAAAAAGCTGAGGGTCTAATGCCGCTATGATCCCCCCTTCCTCGTTGACTTCAATGTATTCTACCAGAAAGTTCTGATTTGTTACCGAAATTTCTGAGAAGTGAAAAACCCCCAATCCCCCCCCCGGCAGTGGCGGTGGTTTATCAGCGTTTAGGAACGCGGTGGGACGGAGATTTGAGGTTCGTACATTGCGAGGAAGACACTCGCATCCCCTTCTCCCCCCCCCCCCCCCCCCCTCCAGCAGTGGCGATGGTTTATCAGGTTTTAGGAACGCGGTGAGACGGAGGTTTGAGGTTCCTACATTGCAAGGAGGACGCTCGGATCCCCTTCTCCCCCCCCCCCCCCTCCAGCAGTGGCGATGGTTTATCAGCCTTTAGGAACGCGGTGAGACGGAGGTTTGAGGTTCGTACATTGCGAGGAGGACGCTCGGATCCCCTTCTCCCCAGAGATTTCCTTATCGCATGTCTGAGGCTGTGTTATGGTTTCATTTCACTCCTCCGCCAGCGCCGTATCCTTGGCCTGACACACCGGGCGCGCCGGTTACACATTAATAAAATTAACAGCCTGTAAAATGGTTTTTATTCCCAGAGTGACGCATCCAGATCCAAGAGTCCAACTCATTCCCGGGGATCCTTCTCACCCCACCCACTATGGCCGCCTTCACTCTGCACCAATCTCATGATGGCTGCGACAATGCCATGCTACCGGGGAAAAAATTCCGTGCACATGTGAGAGGAAGGCCACCGATGGAAGCTTTCCAGTAGAGCAATCCCAATAACCGCACAGCGCATGAAATTAAACCTGGCGATGGCATTGAAAGGGGACCTATCAGGAGTCAAAATACCCATGTGACTGGCTTCAGCTGCCCCGGCCTCGTTTAACAACTTCTGGACCGGAAGGATTTGCCCCCTTAACCACTTTAGCCCCGGAGGATTTGGCTGCTCAATGACTAGGCCCTATTTTACGATTCGGCACTGTATGACTTTAACTGACAATTGCGCGGTCGTGCGACGCTGTACCCAAACAAAATTTGCTTCCTTTTTTCCCACAAACAGAACTTTCTTTTGGTGGTATTTGATCACCTGTGCGATTTTTATTTTTTGCGCTATAAATCAAAAAACGCAACAATTTTTAAAAATTAACAATATTTTTCACATTTTTTTATATGAAATTCTCAAACAAAAATGTAAAAATCAAAATTTTTAACATTTTAGGCCAATTTGTTTTCTGCTACATATCTTTGGTTAAAAAAAAAAAATCGCAATAAGCGTATTTTGATTGGTTTGCGCAAAAGTTATTACGTCTACTAAAGATTTATGTAATTTTAATTGTTTTGTTTTTTTTTTATTAGTAATGGCGGCGATCTGCGATTTTGTTTTTTGTGGGACTGCGAGATTGTGGCGGACAGATTGGACCCTTGACTGACATTTTTGACACTTTTGGGGGTACCAGTGACATTTCTACAGTAATCAGTGCTATACATATGCACTGTTACTGTAAAAATGACACTGGCAGGGAAGGGGTTAACACTGGGGGTGATCAAGGGGTTAAATGTTTTCCCTATTGTGCTTACTAACTGTGTGTGGGGGGGGGGGGGGGTGGGTTGGACAGAGGCACAGAGAGATCGGTGATTTAGCTTAGCTGCCTCCCTGACAGAAGACCCGTCAGCTTTGTTTACATAGGCAGGTGGCTTTTCTGTCATTCTAACCGGAGATCGCGGAAGGCCGGCGGCGATCGAGGCCGCTTCTCCCGCGGTCTGGCTCCGGATGTGTCTAATCACGTAGATCTACATGATTATGCGCAGCCAGTTGGCCACTCGTCAACCAGTTCTGGACCAGAAGGATTTGCCCCCTTAATGACCAGGCTATATTTTGCGATTCGGCACTGCGCTATTTTAACTGAAAATTGCACGGTTGTGCGATGCTGTACCCAAATAAAATTGATGTCCTTTTTCCCCACAAATAGAGATTTATTTTGGTGGTATTTGATCACCTGTGCGATTTTTTTTTTTTTTTTGCGCTATAAACAAAAAAGAGCGACAATTCTGAAAAAAAAAATATATATATATTTTTCACATTCTGCAATATAACATTGTCAGTAAAAAATTAAAAATCAAGTTTTTTTCATCATTTTAAGCCAATTTGTATTCTGCTACAAAAATCCCAATCTGGTAAAAAAAAATCCCAGTAAGAATTACATGAATTAAAAAAAAAAAAAAAAACGACAATTCTGGAAAAAAAACAATATTTTTCACATTCCGCTATATAACATTGTCAATAAAAAAAAAAAATTAAAATCAAATTTTTTTATAATTTTAGGCCAGTTTGTATTCTGCTACAAAAATCCCAATTAAAAAAAAAAATCCCAGTAAGAATTACATGAATTAAAAAAAAAAAAAACGACAATTCTGGAAAAAAAACAATATTTTTCACATTCCGCTATATAACATTGTCAATAAAAAAAAAAAAAATTAAAATCAAATTTTTTTATAATTTTAGGCCAGTTTTTATTCTGCTACAAAAATCCCAATCTGGTAAAAAAAAATCCCAGTAAGAATTACATGAATTAAAAAAAAAAAAAAACGACAATTCTGGAAAAAAAACAATATTTTTCACATTCCGCTATATAACATTGTCAATAAAAAAAAAAAAAAATTAAAATCAAATTTTTTTATAATTTTAGGCCAGTTTGTATTCTGCTACAAAAATCCCAATCTGGTAAAAAAAAAATCCCAGTAAGAATTACATGAATTAAAAAAAAAAATAAATAAAAAATAATTACATGAATTCACACATGATATCAAATCCACCGTCTCATAGGAAACCATCTCAGACGATAAATATCGGATCTCCTGTATGTTGCAATATTGGATTCTCTCTGCAGATAATTGATCGGGGTGCCGATCGCTCCGAAACTACTGAGGAGCAGGAAATGTTTTGATACCAAACAACGATAATTACAGGAAGGTGACCAATCACGGCTTATATAACCATCACATTCATTACAAGCCAGAGATGACGCTACATGTGACAACGCCAGGAGTCTCACTTCCACAGCTTACAATTCCACATTCCTGACTGATTCCTGATTGACCATTATTATTCTTTTTTGGTGGCCCCGCTTTCAGGGGCCCCTGACCTCTGACCTTTTGAAGAGTGAGGCTCACACTAGGTCTGTGTATACAGGTGAACGGCTCACCTGGTAAATGGTCAGGTCATATACAATATATATAATACATGGAAACACACAATTCTACCCTTTACTGGAGAAGTTGTAGCAAAACCTAAAGGATAACTAAAGGCAAAACTTGTTGTTAGTTTTAGATGGAGTAGGGAGGGATTAGAACCCCTGTCAGGTCTTTATTGCTGTCTGTGCCCCCGTTATGGAGATTCACTCCCCCCCCCCCCCTATTGGCCCTGTTTACCATTATCACTAAGTGCCGGTTCACATATGTGCGGCTGCGGCGATCGCATGTAATGTCGGAGCGCACTGCTCCTTCATTACATGCGATCGGCTGTGCGGTGCGAGTTTAGCCATACACTTTGTATGGCTAAATTCGCACCGCACCCGCAGCAAAGACGCACAGGACCCTTTTTTGCAGCCGCATCAGGATCGGATCGCACAGCGGTTCACACTTGTGCGATCCGATCCTGTGCGAACTGTCAGATCGCACTGCAAAATGCGATCAAACTGGGGGTGTCGTTAAGATTTCATTGACACCCCCTGCGTATCGCATATGGCAGTGTGAACTGCCGGGGGTGCGTGTGCGATGCGGGAACAGGCTGCGAATTCGCAGCCTTCCCGCATCGCATAAGTGTGACCCGGCACTTAGAGTGAAAGTGAAAGGAAAATTGGGTTGTTACCTGGACAGGAATAGAGGGGAACTCTTCCAATGGGGAATGAAGGAATTTCCTCTCATTTCCTATTGTGACTATGGAATAGGAAGTGAAGGTAAATCTCCCCAATGGGACACATATTGTGACTATGGCACAGGAAGTGAAGGTAAATCTCCCCAATGGGACAGGAAGTGAAGGTAAATCTCCCCAATGGGACACATATTGTGACTATGGCACAGGAAGTGAAGGTAAATCTCCCCAATGGGACAGGAAGTGAAGGTAAATCTCCCCAATGGGACACATATTGTGACTATGGCACAGGAAGTGAAGGTAAATCTCCCCAATGGGACAGGAAGTGAAGGTAAATCTCCCCGATGGGACACATATTGTGACTATGGCACAGGAAGTGAAGGTAAATCTCCCCAATGGGACAGGAAGTGAAGGTAAATCTCCCCAATGGGACAGGAAGTGAAGGTAAATCTCCCCAATGGGACACATATTGTGACTATGGCACAGGAAGTGAAGGTAAATCTCCCCAATGGGACAGGAAGTGAAGGTAAATCTCCCCAATGGGACACATATTGTGACTATGGCACAGGAAGTGAAGGTAAATCTCCCCAATGGGACAGGAAGTGAAGGTAAATCTCCCCGATGGGACACATATTGTGACTATGGCACAGGAAGTGAAGGTAAATCTCACCAATGGGACAGGAAGTGAAGGTAAATTTCCCCAATGGGACACAGATGGAAAAAAAAACCATGACAGAGATTATTACCCTCCTTTACTCTATTCCAGGGGTTTTGAAATCTGGCTCACTAAAAAGGGGAGATGGTAGAAGGGATCATGATTTTAGGGGGGACTTTGATGTAGACTCTAAGGTTGGGGGGGGGGGGGAGTACACTGATGGGGACCCTGATGTAAGGAGGACTCTGATGGTGACCCTGATGTAAGGAGGACTCTGATAATAACTCTTAATAATAATAATTTCCTGCTATACTACATAAAGCCTGTATTATAATAATTATAATAATACTATTTTATATGAAGCCTGTTTTATTTATAATACTAAACCTTGAATAATAATATTATATAAACCCAGTATAATAAATGACAATAATAATAATAATAATAATAATCCTACTATATTAAATAAACTCTGAATAAAAATAATAATGTTAATGATATAAAAATCCTGAATTTTAAAATTCCACTATACTATAGAAACCCTGAATAGTAATAATAATTATTATAACAACATATATATATGTTGTATATACAACAACGATAATAATATATAAATCCTAAATAATAATGATAATAATATTAACCCCACTATACTATAGAAACACTGAATAATACTATTGATAATATTAATGATATATCCTGAATAATAAAATTCCACTATACTATAGAAACCCTGAATAGTAATAATAATAACAACAATAATAATTATTATAACAACAACAACGATGATAATAATATATAAATCCTGAATAATAATAATAATAATAATAATAACCCCACTATACTATAGAAACCCTGAATAATAATAATGATAATATTATTGATATATAAATCCTGAATAATAAAATTCCACTATACTATAGAAACCCTGAATAGTAATAATAATATTTAATATAACAACAACGATAATATATAAATCCTGAATAATAATAATAATAATAATAATGATATTAATGATATATAAATCCTGAATAATAAAATTCCACTATACTATAGAAACCCTGAATAGTAATAATAATAATTACTAATATAACAACAACAACGATAATAATATATAAATCCTGAATAATAATAATAATAACCCTACTATACTATGGAAACCCTGAATAATAATAATGATAATATTAATGATGTATAAATCCTAAATAATAAAATTCCACTATACTATAGAAACCCTGAATAGTTATAAAAATTATTATAACAACAACAACGACAATAGTGTATAAATCCTGATTATTATTAATAATAATACTAATAATAACCCCCCTATACTATAGAAACCCTGAATAATAATAATATATAAACCCTGTATAATAATCGAATAATAATATTATTAGAATATTATGAACAACAATATGAATATGAATAATAATATGAATATTCTCACTATGCTATATATTCATTATAAGAGCATTGCCAATATAAATAATATATTGTCAATATAATTAAAAAGAAACACATATATCAGCCAATCCCTAAAACGTCCAATATGAGATGGAAAGATTGCTCACGCAATTTGCATAATACCAAAGATTCAAACCTGGATTTAGAATATTATACAATATTATCCATAAAATTAGAATATTATCCAAGAATTTAGAAATCAGGCTCTGATATTTATACGAAGCACAATGGCTGCCAAGTCCAAAGTTCCAAATACATGATTCAAATGAACCAATCACAGATTATAACCATCGATATACAATATATACTATATGGGGTGCTGTGATTATTGCTGTGGTCCAGGCGGTAGAGGTGATATATACTGTATACCGCACATTCCAGCCACCTAACTGTGAATACTGATGGCTGTGAGACTGTTTGCAGCATATTAGAGCCCCCAGCTGCTATTCCTATGAACGGATACATGTGAATGTTTCCCCCTCGGATTGTACGGCTTTGCTGATCACCTTGTTTGTGTTATCAGGTTTCCTGACGTACCTTGATCCGGTGTGAGCGGAGAGGTCACATAGAAGAGGAGCCGCAGACCACACACAGGTATGAACGAGGCACAGAGGGACGCAGGTAAGTCGGGAAGGGAGGTGGGTGTGACTCTGACGCACTCCCCGCCCCGTCACAGACAATTACACTGTAACCAGAGTCCAACACACCGCGGTCAGCGTCGCATTGTAGGATCTGCCTGACCTGTCGGTACCTGTCCACCCTCGGGGAGGGACATCTGCTGCCTAACGACGGGGGCGGGGCGTACAGTCTTCTCTGAGGTTCACTCGGGGGGGACGAATGGGGGAATGAAGATTCCCAGACAGTTAAAGCACGCGATGGCAGAGCCGAGCTCCCAGCCTCACCTGTAACATATGAACACACAGGTGTACCTCCAGGAGAGCGGCCACCTCCCATTAATCATTAATCCAACGTGTGACACCCAGCTGATCCGCAGAGGGGAAGGACACACAGTACACAGCCTGACCCAACCTACTACATGTATGATGGACACACAGTACACAGCCTGACCCAACCTCCTACATGTATGATGGACACAGTACACAGCCTGACCCAACCTCCTACATGTATGATGGACACACAGTACACAGCCTGACCCAACCTACTACATGTATGATGGACACACAGTACACAGCCTGACCCAACCTACTACATGTATGATGGACACACAGTACACAGCCTGACCCAACCTACTACATGTATGATGGACAAACAGTACACATCCTGACCCAACCTCCTACATGTATGATGGACACACAGTACACAGGCTGACCCAACCTCCTACATGTATGATGGACACACAGTACACAGCCTGACCCAACCTCCTACATGTATGATGGACACACAGTACACAGCCTGACCCAACCTCCTACATGTATGATGGACACACAGTACACAGCCTGACCCAACCTCCTACATGTATGATGGACACACAGTACACAGCCTGACCCAACCTACTACATGTATGATGGACACACAGTACACAGGCTGACCCAACCTCCTACATGTATGATGGACACACAGTACACAGCCTGACCCAACCTCCTACATGTATGATGGACACACAGTACACAGCCTGACCCAACCTCCTACATGTATGATGGACACACAGTACACAGCCTGACCCAACCTACTACATGTATGATGGACACACAGTACACAGCCTGACCCAACCTACTACATGTATGATGGACACACGGTACACAGCCTGACCCAACCTCCTACATGTATGATGGACACAGTACACAGCCTGACCCAACCTACTACATGTATGATTGACACACAGTACACAGCCTGACCCAACCTACTACATGTATGATGGGCACACAGTACACAGCCTGACCCAACCTACTACATGTATGATGGACACACAGTACACAGCCTGACCCAACCTCCTACATGTATGATTGACACACAGTACACAGCCTGACCCAACCTACTACATGTATGATGGACACACAGTACACAGCCTGACCCAACCTACTACATGTATGATGGACACACAGTACACAGCCTGACCCAACCTTCTACATGTATGATAGACACACAGTACACAGCCTCACCCAACCTACTACATGTATGATGGGCACACAGTACACAGCCTGACCCAACCTCCTACATGTATGATAGACACACAGTACACAGCCTGACCCAACCTCCTACATGTATGATGGACACACCGTACACAGCCTGACCCAACCTCCTACATGTATGATGGACACACAGTACACAGCCTGACCCAACCTCCTACATGTATGATTGACACACAGTACACAGCCTGACCCAACCTACTACATGTATGATGGGCACACAGTACACAGCCTGACACAACCTCCTACATGTATGATGGACACACAGTACACAGCCTGACCCAACCTCCTACATGTATGAGGGACACACAGTACACAGCCTGACCCAACCTCCTACATGTATGATGGACACACTGTACACAGCCTGACCCAACCTTCTACGTGTATGATGAACACACAGTACACAGCCTGACCCTACCTCCTACATGTATGATGGGCACACAGTGCACAGCCTGACCCAACCTCCTACATGTATGATGGACACACAGTACACAGCCTGACCCAACCTTCTACATGTATGATGAACACACAGTACACAGCCTGACCCTACCTCCTACATGTATGATGGGCACACAGTACACAGCCTGACCCAACCTCCTACATGTATGATGGACACACAGTACACAGCCTGACCCAACCTTCTACATGTATGATGGGCATACAGTACACAGCCTGACCCAACCTCCTACATGTATGATGGGCACACAGTACACAGCCTGACCCAACCTCCTACATGTATGATGGACACACAGTACACAGCCTGACCCGACCTTCTACATGTATGATTGACACACAGTACACAGCCTGACCCAACCTACTACATGTATGATGGACACACAGTACACAGCCTGACCCTTAACATCAGGGGCCCCCCTTTTACATTAAAGTCCTCCCTTTACAGTAGAGGCCCCCTTAACATCAGAGCCCCCATTTACATCAGAGGCCCCCCTTAACATCAGAGACCCCCCTTTAACATTAAAGTCCTCCCTTTAACATTGAAGTCCTCCCTTTACATTAGAGGCCCCCATTAACATCAAAAGCCCCCCTTAACATCACAGGCCCCCCTTTACATCACAGGCCCCCCTTTTACATTAAAGTCCTCCCTTTACATCAGGGGCCCCCTTAACATCAGGGGCCCCCCTTTTACATTAAAGTCCTCCCTTTACAGTAGAGGCCCCCTTAACATCAGAGGCTCCCCTTTATATTAGAGGCCCCCCTTAACATCCCAGGCCCTCCTTTTACATTAAAGTCCTCCCTTTACTTTAGAGGCTCCCCTTAACATCAGAGGCCCCCCTTTTACATCAGAGGCTCCCTTTTACATCAGAGTTTCCCCTTTACATCAGGGCCCCCTTTACTTCAGGGCCCCCCCTTTTAAAACAGAGGTCCCCGTTTACATCAGAGGCCCCCCTTTGCTTCAGAGGCCCCCCTTTTACATTAAAGTTCTCCCTTATACATCTGAGGCCCTCCTTTTACATCAGAGGCTCCCCTTCTGAAAAAAAAATAATAATTTTTCACATTCTGATATATAACATTTCCCAAAATTTTTTTGTAAAAATCATTTTTTAACATTTTAGGCCAATTTGTATTTTGCTACATATTTTTGGTAAAATAAAATCACATTAAGCGTATTTTGATTGGTTTGCGCAAAAGTTATCGCTTCTACTAACTAGGGGAAAGATTTATGTCATTTTTATTTATTTTTTTTTTACTACTAGTAATGGCGGCGATCTGCGATTTTTAGCGGGACTGCGACATTGCGGCAGACAGATCGGACCCCTAATTTACATTTTTGACACTTTTGGGGGGACCAGTGACATTACTACAGTGATCAGTGCTAAAAATATGCACTGTCACTGTAATAATGACACTGGCAGGAAAGGGGTTAACCCAGGGGCGGTCAAAGGGTTAAGTGTGAGCCTAGGGGGGTGTTTTCTAACTGTATGGGGGAGGGACTTGTGGAATCAACACAGAGACCTGTTATCCTAAATAGTAGGTTTACAACAGCAGACCGTCATTCTCTCTCAGCGGGGAGCCTGGCGGCAATCGTGGGCGTGGGCCCCGTGGATCGGCTTCCCCACTTCCTAATGGGGGCAGACCCGCACCTCCGGCAGCGCGCGCCCCCAGGAGCGCTCCCGCGAACCAACGTACCCATACGTCGGTTCACGCAGCCGAGCCAGCCTGCCGCAGTATATGTGCAGTGGGCGGTCGGCAAGTGGTTAACATCAGATTCCCCCTATCAAATCAAAGGCCTCTCTTCACATCAGAGACCTCGTCCTCGCTTTAGAGACCCCCTTAACATCAGAGTTCCCTATCACATCAGAACCCCCCATCACATCAGAGCCCCCCATCACATCAGAGCCCCCCATCACATCAGAAGCCCCTCTTCACATCAGAGACCTCGTCCTCGCTTTAGAGACCCCCTTAACATCAGAGTCCCCATCACATCAGAGACCCTCATCACATCAGAGACCCCCATCACATCAGAGACCCTCATCACATCAGAGACCCCCATCACATCAGAGACCTCGTCCTCGCTTTAGAGACCACCTTAAACTCAGAACCCCCCATCACATCAGAACCCCCCATCACATCAGAAGCCCCTCTTCACATCAGAGACCTCGTCCTCGCTTTAGAGACCCCCTTAACATCAGAACCCCCCCATCACATCAGAGACCCCCATCACATCAGAGTCCCCCATCACATCAGAGCCCCCCATCACATCAGAGACCCTCATCACATCAGAGACCCCCATCACATCAGAGACCCCCATCACATCAGAGACCTCGTCCTCGCTTTAGAGACCACCTTAAACTCAGAACCCCCCATCACATCAGAACCCCCCATCACATCAGAACCCCCCATCACATCAGAAGCCCCTCTTCACATCAGAGACCTCATCCTCGCTTTAGAGACCCCCTTAACATCAGAACCCCCCCATCACATCAGAAGCCCCTCTTCACATCAGAGACCTCGTCCTCGCTTTAGAGACCCCCTTAACATCAGAGTCCCCCATCACATCAGAAGCCCCTCTTTACATCAAAGGTCCCCCCCGTCACATGAGAGACCCCCCCCCCTTATAATTACCATCCCCCAATCACATCAGAGACTCCTTCTTAACATCAGAGCCCCCCATCACATAAGAGACCCCCATCACATCAGAGCTCCCCCTTCATGTCAGACTTCCCCCATCAGATCAAAGACCCCTCTTCACAACAGAGGTCCCTCTTTTGCATCAGACTCCCCCTTCACATTAAAGTCCTCCCTTCACACCAGGGGCCCCCTTTTACATCAAAGGTCAGAGCCTTACCTTCATATCAGGGACTCGCCTCTTCACATCACAGTCCCCTCTGCACATCAGAGTCCCCCTTTCAGATCAGAGGTCCCCCTATCACATGCGAGACCCCCCTTAACATCAGAGTCCTCCCCCATTACATCAGAGACCCCCCCCCCCCCATCATGTTAGAGCTCCCTCTTCATGTTAGACTTCCACCATAACATCAGAGACCCCCCTCTTCACAACAGAGACCCCCCCATCATGTCAGAGCTCCCCCCCTTCACATCAGAGACCCCCCCCCCCCCCATCATGTCAGAGCTCACCCTTCATGTCAGACTTCCACCATCACATCAAAGACCCCCCATCACCTTAGAGACCCCCCCCCCCATCATGTCAGTGCTCACCCTTCATGTCAGACTTCCACCATCACATCAGAGACCCCCATCACATCAGAGCCCCCCCCCACCCCATCATGTCAGAGACCCCTCTTTACAACAGAGGTCCCTCCTTCGCATAAGACCTCCCCCCCTTCACATGAAAGTACTGTCCCATCACATCAGAGCCCCCCTTTCACATCAAAGGTCCCCCATCATATTAGAGTCCTCCCTTTACACCAGGAGCCCCCTTTACATCAAAGGTCAGATCCTTCCCTTCTCATCAGGGGCACCCATTATATCAGAGGCCCCTCCTTTACATCAGAGGTCCCCCATCATATTAAAGTCCGCCTTTTACACCAGGGGCCCCCTTTACATCAAAGGTCAGAGCCTTCCCTTCATGTCAGGGGCACCCATTATATCAGAGGCCCCTCCTTTACATCAGAGTTTTCCCTTCACACCAGAGGCCCCCCATCACATCAGAGGCCCCCCTTCACATCAGAGACCCCCCTTTTCATCAGAGCCCCCCCTTCACATCAGAAGTCCCCTATCATGTCAGAGGTCAGAGCCAATCTACGGCAAACTGGATCTTACACTTTTTATGCTTTTGGCACCCTGGGGGAACTCTGCCACAGCACCCTGGATGAGGAACACGGCTCCAATGAGAGAACTGTTAGTAAGCAGTTAAATCTCATAGCAGCAAAGATTTAATTCTCAGCGTAGCCCTGGGATAAATCAGATTGTACAATCCTAGAGGAACATGTATGCAAAGCTTAACACGGAGAGATCCTTCTGGGTGGAGATCAGAAACGCCAACATATCAAAGCAGATCTGTAAAAGCGTGTCCCAGTGTTGTAGAACAGAAGAAACGAAGGCAGAAACTGCTTTTACTTTTGGGGATGATAGAGGAGTCATTAGCAGTGGAAAACCAGCAGGTATAGGATAAATGAATGCAAATAATAAAGGGGTCCAGATTGTTGCTCACAGTCTGCTCACTGTCAGCACTCCAGGTCCATATACTGATAAATGAACTACCAGCCAGTCTTCGGGGTAGGAGTGGGGTGGCATAAGACAGCTGAGCTATGCAATTCTAGGAAAATATAAAAAAAAGTCAGCAAATGTGAGGAAAGAAAAATGAGAAGGAATGTAAAGAAGGAAAACATTACAGAACGGGGGCAGCCAGAGGTCTGAGGTCTGTTACTGTCATCACATGACGAGGACACTGAGCGGCCATACCAGACCCTACCCCTGCCATTCCTCCCCATCCCTCCATGGTTCCTCTCCGTCCCTCCACCATTCCTCCTCGTCCCTCCACATTCCTCCCGTCCCTCCACCATTGTTCAACCATCCCTCCACCAATCCTCCCAGTCCCTCCACCATCGCTCAAC